>NW_021604749.1:2586700-2770366 GCF_004785775.1 Grammomys surdaster | reverse complement strand
ATATATATATATATATATATATATATATATATATATATATATATATGAAGTTTTAGAAATAAAATAATTTAAGATATGGAAAAAAGAAAAGGCTGCCTCCGTTTAATAAATGGTGGTTAATTGTGGAATCTAGATCTCAGGTGTGAGCAGCACTAGCTGCTTCTGTAACTTGTCACACTACTCTCCTGTCAATGTCCCACACCTTACTCATTGATCAATCACTGACCACATAGCTATTGGGTGCTTACTATCTGTCAAGCACTCCAAGCAACAAAGAATCAGAGAGTTGAGGATTGTCTGGGTTTTTCTCTCTTTTAGGGAGCTATATAATTTGTAACAGTATCGTAATGATGCAAAGACACTACCAAATAACCAAACCCTTTATGTCTAACTTGCTAGTAAGGTGGGCAGGATAGAAGACAAGGAGTCCAAGATATCCAAGATAATACAGGAACAACACTATCTGCATTACTCTGAACTGGGAAATAAAGTGCTGAAGCCCCTTGTGTAAATTTGATGCTTCTTCATAATGAACAAATTCATCTACCCTAATGTAGGACTTGCTGTGAAATATGATGAATTCTCCTGGTCTGTCTGTCTGTCTGTCTGTCTGTCTGTCTATCCATCTACTCATTTATCATCTATCTATTTATGAAGTACTGGGAATAAAACATGTTTGGTCACTAAGCTACTTCTACATCATGGCTGCTTCTGATGACAAGGTGCTAAGCAACAACACAAAACACAGATCATGGTGATGCAAAGACACTACCAAATATGCAAACACTTTCAATCCAAGTGTATTTGAAAAATTCAGGTATTAAGACTAACCATGATGATCTAGTGAACAAGAAAGACAATGGTAAACTGTACCCGGCATCCCATTCAGACTACCTACATTGCCTCCTAGCCATCCACACCCTGCCTTTCCCATCAAAGGGCACTACACTGTATTTTCTATCTGAAAGGCTCAGATGCAGGACTAGAATATGACAAATTCAGAAAAACCCTACCTCCAATGTGGTGGTAGGGTAAGGAGTTCATGTTCAGGCTCTTGCCTGACAATATCTTGGTCTTCAGAGTTTAAAATGGTTCTCATCCTCAAGGACCAATACAAATACAGACAGTGATAGAATCAGATCAAGACCTGAATGTAGTTGAGGGAGAGAAGAAACAGATTTTACTGAAAATGTGCAACAAATTAATTTGGAAAAGAAAAAATATATCTTAGTATCAACTAATTCTCATATCTAAATCTATTTTTCTTTTAAAATGTTAAACATCCCAACTACTCTCATAAAAGAAATGCTAATATAGTTTTGGATCACAATACCCTAGACCTGTACAGATATTAGTACACAGAAATTACCAGCAATTTGAAGTTATGTTCCACCTCTTTAGGCAGAGAGTCCTTTACTTGACTCCCTAGACATGCAATGTTAAAGTGCTCCGCCCATTAAAAATCACTCCTCAGTTCATTCTGCAGCCAACCAGTTCTCATCTAACTCACAAAAGGGTGGAGTATCATGAAATATTTTAAAGGCTCTTTAAACAAACTCAAACATTTCTGATGCCACTGTTTTAAAGAAAATTGTACATTTCCCAGACTGCTCTTCCAGGTGGTCCTTGTATATCACTGGATGCTTGTTCAGTGCCTAGAATCTTCAATCCCTGTATCACCACCATGGCATCTCACAGCACTGTCCCCCTCACACAGCACCTTACCCTGGTGAAGCTGCCAGTGTGGGATGCCCTAGGATGGAATCATGTCCCACAGGGTATACAGGGTTCTTCACCTCAGCACTCCTGAGCTGGAAGCACATGGCTTTGCGTTATTTACATCAAAATGTGTAAAACTAATCATTTTAGGCAAGTCACAGTGATCCTTATTGTATCCAGTCTTCTGTTAATAGAGGAGAAGGAAAGAAAAGAGCCTGAGAGCCAAACACCTTGTGAGAGACTAGAGAGTTTAATAGTGAGAGCTTGCGACTTCCACAAGGGCAGCCCCACAGATAGCTTGTTGCCTTAAAGCAGATGCCTCCAATGCCTCCACTGCCAAGCAGAATACAACAAGGAGCCTTAAGAACAGGGGACCCGGAGCAAGAGAACTGGGAGGAGGAAAGAAATGTGTGGCTCGAGCCTCACTTCTAACTGATAGACATCTTTACATACTCTTAACAGAGTTTAGTGAGCCAGATATCCTTAGCTTTCACTTCCATTTATTTCTGTGAAATCTTTAAAAAGAGAAGTGGATAAAGTTGGGGAAGGGGCCAAGAGAAGAATCCAGGAGAGAGGGACGCTGGATGCCAACTTCCAGTAGTTAAGCTCATGTACCTTCATCTAACATGGGAAGTTCAACAGAAATGTTTTACAAGCTGGCACCTGCTTCCAGGATGAGATGCACTGTCAGTCCTTTCTAAGTGACATATTTGTGCTGCCACCCAGCTAAACAAATGCCCCTTGTCACTTTCACTTAAGACATCTTCCCAGTCCAGTATTTCTCAGCAGTAGAGGCCAGCCTGGCCCCTAACACATGTAATCTGCACAGCACACTTCCCATCCTACAAAGGGAATATTTACACTAACTTTGCAGGTTCATGGGGAATTCTAGCACATCCATGAATTAAGACAATATAAATCTCTGCTAGTTTAGTATCTTCACTTATCAACCACTGCAACTTCACATAAAATGAAACCATCCAGTGTGTTCTCTCACCAAGTGTTCCAGAGTAGGGCTGCTTGCTTCTAGGTTATGTGCATATTTCTATGTGTGAGATGCTGTGGTTCTCCACTGCCTATAATACGATGAACTCACCAGGACGATTATCCAATTACAGCATGTGCTCACCACACACACCACACCACATATTATGGTTTTGTAGCTTGTTTGCCCTAAAGTTGCAAAGATTTGCACAGCATTCAAATGAGTGGTCTATACACACTATAGTTAAAATATTATTGCAGTTATATGTGTTTCCATATAAACCGGTAAAAACAAAACATAGTTCTTTCTTCTCTGGGGTAATATTTTATTACAATTAAATGAAAATCTGAGTTCTGCTACTTCTCTGAAGACAAAATTAAGACAAAAAGAATAGTTGAAGAACTAGAACAAATTATAGCATGGGGTTTGAAAAAACAAAAACTTCTCAATGCAAAGGTTAACCAAATATCTTGTTTTATGTCTAAAACAAGAGTATTATTCACCTAAAAATAAGAGAAACACACACAAACACAAACAACAACAACAACTTGCAGGCATTTGACATCCATCCTGAGGAAAAGCTGGGTCTCTCTGGTCTTTCTCCTGATGTTTGGACAAGATGGCATCTCAGTCCTCCCCACCCCATTACTACTGTGACATGCATGATAGTGATGATTTTTCAAGCTGCTCACCACAGTGGAGAGGTCCCTGTACCTGGAAAGCTGTTCTTCGCAGAATTCAGTCAGAAAACATTCCGATGAGCAATTCTCTTTGAATTTAAGAAACATACCTCCAGAAGGGTAAAGGAGGCACAGAATGGGTCTTTAAAACATTTCTGGGATTTCTCAAGGTGCATCCAACTGAAAAGTGATTCTCAGCTCTGCCTTTAAACACTATTAGGGAATGCACTATGTCTTCACCAAGGCTCAGCTATCTGACAGCTGTCATGGGGTTACTGTTCTTTTCCTATTCTGACCTCTCAGATTCTGTCTCCAGCAAAAGTTAAGCCATGTTTGAAACAAAATGATTAAGAGAAGAAAGAAGAGTAGAAAAACTCTCCAGAGTAACTATAAATTGAGAGAACGGTAAAAACCAAAATGACTAAGGTGGCATGCCTGGTGGGCCACGATGATTAAGATTTTTAAAAGAATGGTGGTTTGCTGCTTTATCTTGTCTAGTTTTGGATGGCATTGGCTTTCCATGGGTAATGAAAGGGAACTTAGTAAAATCTTCCAATAGGAAACAACAGTGACAGACAGACTATGTTTTTCAAAGGAAAGCCTAAAAACATGAAAATATATGTTTCTCAGTCCTCATAAAATTTCAGCATTGGCTCTGACATTTATTTAAGGTGACAGTTTCTATGACAGAGGGGTGTGCTTGGCACAGCTCCCCATACACATTCATGCACTTTGGAGCAAATGCTGCCTGGCCTGTCTAGAGAAAAGATAGCCGAGGGGAAGAGTTAGATGTAAGTCAGGACTGCAACTCCAGAAAAGTTCTGACAGACAAGTTTCTTGAGGAAAGGGGAATCTTCTAACTGATTTCTCTTCAGTGTCCAGATCCTCTCTCTGTACCAAAATAAACAAGTCAAGCAAAAAATTAATTTAAATTTGTATCGCATTTCAACCTCTCTGTGAATTTAAGGAGTTATTTCTTAGTAACTTCCTTTGGGCTAAATATTGATTACAATATAGTGATCTGTGGCTTATTCCATATGAATTTCAGTGCTAGTTATCAAAGGTGTCCCTAGGAAGAAGGGACAACACACCAAGGGCACTATGTCTTTCAAGCTCAGTGGCACTTAACAGATTCCTGGGCCTCCAAGGCCTAACAGGTTCAGCCAAGACTTTTCACACAATCAGGTGAAGAGGCTCCACCAGTCAGCAGATGTCTAATTCAGACAACAAAGAGAATATCTTAGTGACAATGTGAGAAGAAGAAAAAAAAACAGCAAAATGGATGCAGATCCATTGGACCATGGCTTTCGTTTTGCTTTGCAGAATTCGGTCTAAAGTCTGACGAGGGCATTATCTGTACTCTTGAGCAAATATGAAGATAATCGTCTTTTTCTTTATACATATATACTTTTTCTTTATACATAGCCCAAAATAAAACATTCAGAATACCAACCTACCAGTGTTAAACAGGATAAAACACTTTACCTCTCTCTAAAGCTCTAATACATACACAATGTCTATATATTGATATTTTCATTTTAGAAGGGAAAAAAAAGGTTTTTTGTAATATTATTGGGCAGTTTATCCTTTTATCTCTATTTTCATCTCTAATTTCATCTCTAATTTAATGTTAACAATTAGAAAGTATAATTTTATTGCATAAGATATAGAATATGTCCAGGAGCAGGAGAGGTGTCTAGGTGTTAGGATCAGTGGCTGCACTTCCAGAGGACTTGGGTTCAATTCCCAGCACCCATGTAGCAGCTTACAATTGGCTGTAAATGCAACCCCAGGGAAACCAACGCCTTCTTCCAGCCTCCTCACAAGGCACACAAGCAACGTGCAGACATACATGCAAGCAATAACACCCAAACACATAAAAATAAATAACATTTTAGAAGAAAATGTACGATATGTTTATAATGTGCACTTGTTCTACTTTATAAAAGTGTTGATGTGTGTTCACATGAACAATCCTTATTTTCACATTTGTTACTGGAGTTCTCATCCCTGTAGGTTATCTTTTTGTTGTTCTTGTTTTGTTTTTTTAAGGCAGTGTCTTAAAGATGTAGCCCTGACTGTCCTGGAACTCTATATATAGACCAGGCTGGCCTTGAACTCACAGAGCTCTGCCTGCCTCTGCCTCCCAAGTGCTGGGATTAAAGGCGTGCAATAGATACCCAGTCTGAATGGTTATCTTTTAAAACTCCCATTACTTTACCTACCCATGAAAGGAAAGAACCATGACAATGATGCAGAGACCCCACAGCTAGCCTCAGTTAGAGGACAGTTCTGACCGAGAGAGAATCGGGAGAAATGTGATTGTTCTTCCCCCCCCCCCCCTTTCTTTTCAAGAGACCAAGATTAAATTTCAAAAAAAATTTTTTTTTTGTTAACTTGGGCCCCATTTCAACTTTTAAAAAGAAGCTGAGAATGAAGACAGCTTACAGAGGCACTTAGCGCTAGGGTGGGGGCACGGTAGTGATCAGTCAGAGCAGGTTAGACATCACTCAGCTTACTTTCCAACCATCTGTATCAAATATGCTTCATTAAAATAGAACCATATGGAAAACAAGCTGGCAATTAGCAGAGCTTCTGCAAGCGCCCCTAGCACAGTGGCCTGCAGACTGTGAGAGGAACCCATGACCTCCTACCTCCATACTGCTGCTGTGGAGGACCTGGCAGCAGTCCCTGGACTGGCTTCATCCACAACACTGCACCATTGCAACATAGCACTGAGTTGTTGAAATAAGTACAGATGAAATAATAGTAAGAATGTTTTAAGCTTTCTTTGTAGTCAGGTTGGCTACTTAAGCATAGGCACATTGCAACCAGCTTCTCAGATGACACTAACAGTGTACAAAGTCCCCCAAATCCACATTCAAGGTATATAAGTCACTCAGTAGTTTTACACTCATTAGCTCAGGTATCCTATCCATAGAAATAAACTGTGATGACTAGCTCCTGCTGGCATGATAAACTATCTGGCCTCAGGAATTGACTATAATGATATGTGTAAAAAGGCTGCCATGAAATAATTTGGTCTCCAATCAAGAAGTATCCATGACAGGTATATATTCTCAGACACTATTTATCTTAGGGTTTCTATTGCTGGGAAGAGAATCATGACCACAGCAACTTTTATAACTGGGGCTGGCTTACAGTTCAGAGGTTTACTGCATTATCATCATGGCAGTAAACATGGCACCATGAAGACAGACATGACATTGGAGAAGGAGCTGAGAGGTCTAGATCTGGATCAGCAGACAGAAGAAAGTGAACTAGCTTGAGTAGATGAGACCTCAAAGTCCACACGCTAGTGACATACCTCCTCCAACAAAGCCACACCTAGTTCAACAAGGCTACACCTCTTAATAGTGTCACTCCTTATGGGCCTATGGGGGCCATTTTAATACAAACCACCACACTATGGAAGCAAAGAAGGAGTCATCCTAGTCTTAAATTGTAGCTGGAGATAGGAAATGCATGGGAACTGATAAGGGCCTGGATGAGAATAATAAAGGTAGAAAACAAATTGGCTCGAGGTGTGGTGGTATGGTGCAGACTACAGAGATAGATCAGTGGGTATGGTGTTTGCCGTGCAAACATGAGGGCCTGAGTTCAATCTCAGAACCCTTGTCAAAAGCCAGTTGTGATGGTACACACTTATAATCTCAGAGCTGGGGAGGTGGAGACAGATGGATCCCTGGGGTTTACTGGCCAGCCAGACCCCAATGAGAGACTCTTTTTCAAAAAATCAAGGTGAACAGCACTGTAGGAAGGATCCTTGGTTCATCCTCTGCTCTCCACACTCTCAGATACATACGAGCACATGCGCACACACACGCACGCGCACACACATACATACACACACACAAACACTCCTTTTTAACTGAATACCTTACCATTCACTTTTATCCTATTCAGCATGGTTACACATCATTATTTCACTTAACTACTATATCAGAATGCTCCAATAAAAAGGGGAGTAGGTTGCAAATCTAGCTGGCACCCTGCTCACTGAACCATGGGCATGGACTGTAGCTATCATGGGAGAAGGCACCTGGGAAGAAAGGTTTTACCAACTCACCCAGCCCCAATGGGATAGACTGTGTCCACCACCAGAGAGGATTCTTTTCCTGTCATCTACGCACACATAGCACACTCAGTTTCCTACTGTGCCTGTTCCAGTCCAAGTCTGGCGGTTCATCTAAACTCTTTTGTATCTTCCTGCTGGATCCAGACTAAATCTCATTCTTGCTTTTCTGTAGCCTATTCTTCCTATAAAAAAAGAACAATTGGTTTTTTGAAAAAAAATACATATAAATTGTATCTTGTTTCTCTCTCAATACCCTCGGTGATTTCCTTTGCCACTTAGAATGAAAGCTACCACCATGGTCATACTTGGGGGCTTGGTTTGAGCCACCAGCTATCCCTCTGACATTACTTCCAACTTCCTTTTACCATCTCCTTTGACTTTGACTTTCTCACTTGGCAGGCAAAGCTGAAATTTAGGCTAGAACTGGAGGAGGAGGTGTGAGATTTATTCATGTAGCATTAAAAGGCACAAGGACAAACCAGAGATCCAAGAATGACCATCGAGAGAAAGAGTAGAGTGAGATCTAAACTTAGAAAAGCCTATATTTAAAAAGAAATGAATTCATCTAAAACATTCACTTACTAAAGCCTTCTGAGTATCTCCTACATGTTGAAGACTGTGCTGAGCCACATATAGTCAATATTATCAACAACCACTGAGTTAAAGGGATGAGAACTGAGAACGAAATCAATAAATATGGAACTTAGGGATATTCAGTAGTCTTAAAGTTAGCAGATTCACTAGAGTTAGATTTTTATGGGCAGAGAGTAAGAAAATGTAGATATAATGCAGAGATAATTTTTAAGAAATTTTAATCACACAAGGAAGAAAGAAAATACTCTGAAAGTTAGCATAGGTGAGGGAAACTATCTTAAGAGATATTAATGAATTGTGCGTATGTGCTTTAGTGATCACAGTCAGTATTGGAATGCTTGTTCAGCTTATAAAGTATATGCATAGGCACTATTATAACTAATTCACTACAAAAGTAAGTTAAGCAGGAAACATTGTATGTTAAAGGTCCAGCAAGATGGCTTAGCAGGTACAGGTGCTTTCTGCCAAGACTGACAACCTGAGTTTGATTCCCAGAGACCACAAGGTAGGACTAAGAACTGACTCCTACAGTTTGTCCTCTGACCTCAACTTTCTTGAGTTCACATGTTCGTTTACATTGCCATATCTGTAAAACACTCTTGCCTTGAAATGTTACACCATCTTTGGCTCTTAAATTATTTCTGTTTCCTCTTCTCCAAAAACTCCTGAGCCACGCTTATTGTGGCAAGTGTAGACAGCGGAAGAGAGGGGAAGGAGAGGGAAAGGGAGAGAAAGACGGAGAAAAAATTTAAAACAAAATAATAAGAAAAATGTTTATTTAAGAAAAAACTTGAACCAAGGACCAGGAAATCTGCTATGAGGTTGGATCTTCTTGATATGGCAGAAAAGCTACACTCATGAATTCTTACAATATGGTTGCCTAAACAAGACCTGAACAATTTCAACACCAGTTGACATCCTAAGGTGGATGGAAGAAATCTCACCAGACCCTACCTCGATATGAAAAGATACAAACCATTAATAACTGCCAGGAGAAGAAGAATTAGTCTCCCCAGAGGATGAGCCCCTTGATTGGTTGTCCAATACTTGGATTGTGTGGTTATCCACACAAACACCACTAATGGACTTAACAGGTTGCACTTACATATTGCTCGTATATCATAACAATATGATTAAAGAAAGGAGGCCGTGGATTTGAGAGAAAGTGGGAGCATAGGGAAGGGTTGGAGAAAGGAAAGGGAGGGAAAAATGATATAATTACATTTTAATAAAAAACAAAGGAACTAGAGAGTTTAAAAAGACAAATTAATTTGACCAAAGCCAAAAAGAGACAAAACAGGAATTTCAGAAACACACACACACAACAGCATCTCCAATTCGGACGGAATTTTAAAAAACACAAGTAGAGATGTCTCCTCAAAAAACCAGAGAGCACAGTTTTTCTTCTGTGACAAAAGATGAAAGAAAATGGCCAAGATATTGAAGGGACTGCGCTGTGAAGATGAAGCAAAGCAAAGCAGGAGGCTTGCAGCCTTCGTGTGGCACTTGAGAAAAGCTTATGTTGGGCAGATGTAAAGCCACACACCTCAGTTGCTGGCTAGGAACCACATGTCAAAGTTCTGTCATCTGAAGATACCAGAGAACACCATGGGGAGGATATTAGGGGAAAGGGGAAGCACTATGGAAACATGTGAGAAAATTCACACAGGACCAGGGACAGACAGTGAAAGCCATGAGTGGCCACACTGCTGTGCTGCTGTGCAGTAGAGAGGTTCACAGGCCACATCCCCAGGATGCCTTCTTGAGCTGATCCCTCTCACTCTCTTCCTCTGCCTTAGCTCCTAGGAAGCTGCTTTGAAAGTGGTCATCCCTCAGAGCTCTGTCCCTCTCCAGCAAAGTCATTGCTTCCCCCTTTGGACGCTCTGGCCTCAGGCACTGGACCCTTTCAAACCCTTCTCTATAAGAAACAGTCCAAAGCTCAGCTTTGTGCCTGTGCATCCCGGCCTGCCCCAGACAGGGGTCAGCTCAAACCATGATTGTGAAAGAAATACACCTTGATTCCAATCTAGTCCCTCCTTCCTTCATTCATTCACTTACAAATACTGAGCATCTGTCAAAAGTTCTTGGTCCTAAGGACACAGCTTCAGATTATCAAGGTCTCGGCTCTCACTTAATTGGCACTCTGATAAAGAGAGCAAAGGTTTGGCTCTTCTGTTTCTTAGCCATCTGACCCTGAGCAAGAGGCTTTATGCCTATACATTTTAATTCCTTTGACTCTGAAATCAAAAATAACCAGAACTTAACTCCCTCATACTACATATGAGGAAAAAATGGAGCATGTCAAGTAATTAGTATTCAGATGTCAGCACTCTGAGCTTTGTCTCACCAGAAATTCACCAGCTCTCGGAGCTCGACTTACATTTTCTCACCACAGGACCTTTGTATATGCCCTTTCTTTTGTGTAAAGTAGTATGTTCCTCAGCTATCCCTACACTGACTCTTTTATCTTATTTATTGCCTATTCTTTGGGATTATAGCTTAATCATTACTTCTTCAGGGAAGACTTACCTAATTCAATCAATTCACACAAGTTACATTTGTTCACAATGAAAGGTGGACCACTGTCTTTTTAGTGGGTCATTCATTCAAGGATCCAAGACAACATTAACTGTTACCTGGGTCACTCACAAATCTCCTGCTATGGTTTGAATGTCTGTACTCCCAGAAAGTACTCCCTCATCTCTAGGGTGATTGTATTACAAGATGGGTATCTCTGAGAGGTGACTCAGTCCTAAGTGCAGCCAGAGAGAGATTTGTTACCCCTTCCACCATGCAAGGTTAAGATAAGAAAACAGCTGTGTGTGAGGAAGCAGGCTCTTAGTACACATGGATTGGCTGTGCCTGGCTTTGGTCTTCCTATGTTACAGAATTATGAGAGATAAGTTCTTCTTGTCTATAAGCCCTTTGAGCTATGGTATTTTGTCATCTCTCTCATGTAGTCTACACTCAGCAGCAGGCAGTACACATTGCTTGAAACAGAAGACTGCAATACTCAGGGCAATGAAACAAAAGCTGGTAGATAGACCTCCATAACTGACATGCCATATTTCAACACACTAACACAATTAGAAAGTGTACAATCAATGCAATTTACATTAAATACTGTAGAAGAAACAAAGTATTTTTAACTTGACAATTAAAAGAGCCTTAACACATGTACTAACACTTGTTTGAAATCCAGTTCCTGTCCCAAATTTATCTCTTGCTAACATAACATCATAGAGAACCTCAGCAAACTTCCAAATATGTCTCTGAAAATGCCCAGAACCAGCCTTCCAAATGAAGACTTATTTCCAATATTGGACTGATTTCTAGACCAGTACATGATTGAGTCCAAATAACTGGTCACATTTAAGAAAAGTACAAGAGTCATTATAACTTCTCTTTTTGATTCTCTGTTCCATGAGGTCTAAAATACTTGAGGCAAGACAGCTTGTCCCATCACAGAACCTTGGTCTTCTGAAAATAGCTTGCAAGTACTGGAAGAAATGAATCAGGCTTTAAGCAGAAGCAAGAGGGTAGTGGGCTTGATTATTGCTGGTATAACAGCTTTAATTACATTAATTGCTATCACCACTGCTTCTGCAATTGCTGTGACACAAGAAGTTAAGATAGCTACTTTTGTTAATCCTTTAGCAAAAAAATGTTACTAATGTGTTGAAAATACAAGAGGATTTAGGTAGACATTTGGAACAACGGATTGATGTTCTTTATCCTATTCAAATTATTGGAAGGAGGTTCAGAGTTTAAGAGTAAGGAGCCATCTCAAGTGTCATGCCAAATACCACTGGATTCATGTCAGTTCTAAAACTTACAATGGTAGTCATTATAATTAGGAAAAAGTTTAAAGACACTTGCAGTGTATTTGGCATAATTCTAACACCTCTCTGGATGTTTTAACTTTGCATAGTGCAAGAAGGGTTAGGTTCGCAGGTATAACCCACAACTCAGGGTCATTAAAGAACCTCCCTTGGTACACCAGATTTGGAACATGGCCTATAAAATTTCAATCAGTATTCGGTCACCCACCAAGCAGTCCTCACTTGTCACATCTAGTTACATTTCTAGTCATTGATGTATTAGTCCTATAAATAGCAGCTGTTCCATTTTTTTATTATCCCCCACCACCAAAATAATATATTTGTTACTATGTGCTATTCAAGACACCCTTAACAGCCAAAGAAAAAAGGTCATGGTGTTTAATCATGGCAGTAAGTGCATGCCGTCTGCTCCCCATTTGGAGGGAGCAACCAAGTAACTGAGCAGTATGAGCAGGATGGGGGTGGCAAGATTTGCAATAAGGGATCATGAAAAGGAAAAGTTCTAATTTATATATGACCTGTTGTCCCTTTCCTTTAGTGATGATGAACATTCAGGAGCTAATACTTACCAGCTCCTGATCACAAACAGGATAGTTCACACTCCTGTTATACAAGGTCCTTCAGCATTTTAACCACTTGAATCCTTCTAGTCACAGACACATCAATCTCCCCTCTAAGAAAGTAATAATGACGAGAATTTATATCATGTTTTCCAGTTGGTGGATATATTATCAGATAGTCTATTTGGTCATACTACATAAACAAATTATTATGAAATGTTTTGAGACAGTATCGTATATAGGAAGCTATCTATAAAGTTGTTATATAGCAAAGGGTAATCCTCTTGCCTTTACCTCTGAAGTGCTGGGATTACAGATGTATGCCTGGTTATTAGAGTATGGGGAATCAAATCCAAGGCTTTGTGCATGTTAGATAAGGTCTCTGCCAACTAGCTACTTACTTGCTGTATTATTTTTTATTACAGTATTTATGGGCATCAGTTCTCTCCTTCAACCTTGTGGGTTCTAGGAATTGAACTCAGGTCTTTCCACTTAGCACCAAGTGAATTTACCCACCACTAAGCCCTGTTGGCAGGCCCACTGGCTGTATATTAAAGTGGGAAAACACTCAGCATTTGACCCTTTATCAACAACTTGATCTAAGAGGAAGGTAAGATTCAAAATCTAAGCCTAAGGATGTAGCTCAACAGTAGAGAAATTGCCTAGCTGTCATCCCTGGAGACTGAAAAGTATTTTCTTAAAGAACCAACTGAAAAGTTTCTGTTTTCATTTATAACATTTCGTAGACTTCCATCTATGCTTCATTCCAGTCACAGTAGTGAGCTTGTGCCTCTATGTCGGCCTATGTCATGATCTTTAGTGTCTGAGTACTGTCACTGATGTTTCTGGCCCTGGGAATAAGCTTATTAGATCATGTCCTTCACAGCAAATACAAATGGTGCTGCTAAAGCTTTGATTATGTTTCTGGAATAACTCTAGGCTAGAACACGGAAAGATTTGGTATCATAGACCTTGATTTCGGTGACTCTTACCTGATTCCAGTGGTGGCTGTTTTGTTGAAATTTTCATTTAAATGTATTTCGATACTCTTTCACAGCAGAGGTCTCTTATACAGACCTCTACTGTATCACACCTCAATCATTTATGTATCTAGATCATCTTCCCCTCTAAATCATCAACTCTAACAAAGGAAGCCCTTTCGTATTTAGATGTGGTCTAACCCAGGAGAATACCTGGTCCATAAGCACTTACTAAGCATTTTGTTAACCTACAGAAAACCACATCAAATATTCATCTGAAGTGGTATATTTATGGTCCATATGAATTAAAAATTAAAACACCTAAGAGAAAAATCACATGATTTAATTCATAAAATAAGTATATAAAAAGTGATGACCATGGAGCTGTAAAGAGAGTTTACATTTTCTTTGGTGTTTTTCAGTCTTTGGGTTTATATTAGATGTCACACTGGATATTAGGAAATACACCCTCTCCTACATATTAAACTAGCAGCTAAAAGCACATAACTATTCCGCCTCCTAGTCTATCAGACAGGATAAAGAATAGCATTCACCACAATCAAACTTGATATTAGTTATAACTGAGAGCTTGTCTGCTCCACTAATGGAATTATAGATATTAATTCTTCAGTGTTCTGTTGCTGAGTTATTAATAGTCATAATTTCAGCTAAGTATTAATTGAAAATGACACAAATACCAATGATTGTATGGATTATAAACAATTTTATATTTGAGTTTATTGCTGTTAGATCACAGAATTTAGAATGTAATCAAATTTTTTTTAATTTTTTAAATTAATTTTTTATTTGCTTTAAAAAATTGAATTACTTATCTTTTTTTCCCAGCCAGTCATTATCCCCTTCCTGGTCCACCCTCCAACAGTTCCTCATCCCATTCCTCCCACCCTATACCCAAGATGATGTCCCCACCCCCCCAACCCCCCACCCCACAAGGGCTCCCTACTCCCTGGGGTCTCAAATCTCTTTAGGGTTAGGCACATCTTCTCTCACTGAGGCCAGACCAGGCAATCTTCTACTGGATATGTGTTGGGAGCCTCATATCAGCCTAGTGTATGCTGCCTGGTTGGTGGCCCAGTGTCTGAAAGATTGAGACTGCTGGTCTTCCTATGAGGCCACTCTCCTCTTCAGATTCTTCAAGCCTTTCCCTAATTCAACGACAGGGGTCCCTGACTTCAGTCCAATGGTTGGGTATAAGTATTTATATTTGCATCTGTCTCAGTCAGCTGCTTGTTGAATCTCTCAGAGGATAGCCATGCTAGGCTCCTGTCTGTAAAGATACCATAGCATCAGTAATAGTATCAGGCCTTGGAATCTCCCCTTGAGATGGATCCCAAGTTAGGCTGGTCACTGGACCTTCTTTCCCCTAGTGTCTTCTCCATTTTTGTCCCTGTAGTTCTTTCAGACAGAAACAATTCTGGGTCAGTGTTTTTGACTATGGGATAGCAACCTCATCTCTCCACTTGATACTCTGTCATTCTACCAGAGGTGGATTCTACAAGTTCCCTGTCTCCACTGTTGAGAATTTCATCTAAGGTCCCTCCCTTTGAGTCCTAAGAGTCTCTCACCACCCAGGTCTCTGGTACATTAAGTGCTTCTTGACCGTTCAAGATTCCCCTGTCGAGAATTCTGTTTAGTTTTCCCATTTTTTAATTGATATATTTGGGTTGTTGGAGTATAACTTCTTGAGTTCTTTGTTAATTTTGGATATTAGCCCTCTGTCAGATATAGGGTTGGTGAAGATCCTTTCCTAATCTGTAAGCTGCCATTTTGACCTACTGCCAGTGTCCTTGGCCTTGCAAAAGCTTTGCAGTTTCATAAGGTCTTATTTATCAACTATTGATATTAGAGCCTGAGTTGTTCTGTTCATGAAATTGCTCCTCTACCAATGCATTTAAGGGCATTCCCATTTTCTATTCTATGAGATTTAGTATATTCGATTTTATGTTCAGGTCCTTGATCTACTTGGACTTGAGTTGTGTGCAGGATTATAAATATGAATCTATTTGCATTCTTCTACATGTAGACATCCAGTTACTCCAGCACCATTTGTTGAAGATGCTTCAATTTTTTCATTGTATGGCTTTGCCTTCTTTATCTAAAATCAAGTCTCCATAGGTGTGCATGTTTATTTCTGAGACCTTGGTTCAATTCCATTGATCAACGTGTCTGTTTCTGTACCAATACCATGCATGCAGTTTTTAATCACTAGTGCTCTGTAATCAAATTTCTTAAAAGGTAATGGTTTCAAGAACTGAAAATAGGGCCTTAGAAATTTTTTGTTGTTGTTTATTGTATTGTATTTTTGTGGGGTTTTGCTTTCTTAGACAGGATCTGACTCTACAGCCAGGCTGGTCTTAAATTTGAGAACTTCCTGTCTCACTCTCCTGAGTGTTGGGTATGTATTACCATGCCCAGCTCTTTAGAATATAATTTATACTCGTTGTGTTTGCTTTCATATATTTTGAAAATTCCAAATTATCTTTAAAATTGTTTTCACATGATATACAAAACACTGACTTGCAGGCTTAACAGGCAAACATAAACTCTTAACACATATCACCCTATAAGAACATGAACTATAAATTTTAGATCTGGGACCAGTGATACCACCAAGTTGTAAGAAGCCAGAAACAGACAATGACAGTCTGTCTCAAGAGGAGTGTGAGACTCCAGCCCCAGGTTTTTGAGTCGAGATTCTGGTAGTGATAAGCAATAAATGTCTATCTTTTTAAGCCATGCAGTTTTCAGTGCTTTGTTTTAAGGACTGTAGAAAACCCATACTCCTAGAAAAAGTCTTCTTCAAGTACAACTACTTCAAAACCAGGGGCATTAATTGCTTTCCTTCCACTGTCTTCTTTCAGCTTTCTCCCTCCCCTCTCTTTTTGTTTTATTGTCTCATATCTATTTATAAACATGTTTGGGTTTTCCCTATCAGAGAAAGAAGGGGTGCTGAGATGGCTCAGTTGATAAACATGTATGCTGCATGAGCCAGATGACCTGAGGTCACTGTGGAAGAAAGAAGCTAAAGAACCAAGTCCTCTGGTCTTCCCACTGAAGGATGCTGGGACACACGCACACACACACACGCACACGCACAGACACACGCAAACAGTAATAAATAATTAATAAAAATTATTTAAAGGGGATATCACTCTCCACTAAGGGACCCCCCTGACTTGTTTTAGAGCAGATTCCATATCTCTGTCATGACTCCTTCATCATTCTTGTACTGCAGTCCTTGGCCATCCATGGCCCTAGCAACAAGCAGCTGTTGACTAGTTGCATTGGCAGGGCAGGTGATTTCTCAGTTACAGGTAATACTGTATTGGACTGCAGGAATACTCTCTTCTTAACTTAGATTCCTCTAAGAGTCTCAGCAGGACTCACTCTATCAAATCAGCAGTGGCTGCTGGAGCCACACTCCCTTCTGTAGAGTCTCTTTCCTGTTCCATTACATTAAAAAGTCCCAATTTACTTTCCAGTCTTTTTCTACCTTCTACAGCCTCTTGTTCCCTATCACCATTCCCCTCCATAATTCCATTTTTAGGGCCCCCTCTCTCCTTCCTCCCCTCTCTCCCTTCTCTCATCTGTCTCCACTTCCCCCCTGCCTTCTTCTCTGTCTCTTATCTCTTCTCTCCTTCTCTCTGCTCTCTTCTCTCTCCACCCTCCATGTGTGTGTGTGTGTGTGTGTGTGTGTGTGTGTGTGTGTGTCTATAGGAACATAAGAGATGTCTACTGATCAGATAGTTTTAACTGTCAATCCTTTGTAAGTAACTCCCAAACCTAGACCCCTGCCAGCCACACTTTCACACAGTGCAATGTTGGCAACCACTGTATTTTGGACCTTAAATGGCCCCAAGATCCCACGTTTAAAGGCTTGGCATTATCCAGAGGTGACAGATACATAAGGAGGTAGATCTCTGAAGGTGTGCCCTCAAGGAGACACTGAAGCCCCAGTCTTCTTCCTTCCTGTCTTTCACATCATAGCATTAAGCAAAGCCTTTGCCCCACAGCCCACTCCTGCTTTGCTGTGCTGCCTCCACCCAGGCCCCAGAGAAACAGAAGCAACCAACCATGGGCTGAAAACCCTAAGACTCTGAGCCCAAATTCACTTTCCTCCCTATATGTCAATAAATCTACCTTAAGGATTTGGTGATTTTTAACCTGTCTCAGAATATTTCCACTAATAATATCTGTTTCTAGGTTATTGGAAGAATCAAGAAAAGAAATATATTCTGAGCAGTTAAGTAGCTTCTTCGGGCCTCTTCCATAGAAAGTTTTCAGTACATTCAATGTTGCTGCAGTGTCAACTGCCTGACACTTCTTTTTACAGTCCAACTAGGATTCTAAGCATGAAATTACCACATCCCTGCTCAGTCCCCCAGTCACAGAATGCTAACTTCTGTAAACAAAGCACAAAATCTGGTCACCAGCCATGGCAATTCTCCCCTAAATTATTCTGAAATATAAAACTAATCATGTTCTACCCAGGATTATCTATTATTCCCTCATATCCACACTCCTACCTCCACAAGACTAAATACAACACAGCAGCAAAAGCACTTTCTGCCCTGTAGCGCCCAAAGCAAGCTTCACAACAGCATTCAGAGAACAGTTTCAAGTTAAGATTTAGACTCTCTAAGTACTAGGCTCACAGGCCAGGATCCTAGGATGGCTAGTCTAGTTTCTCCATGACCAAAATAATTTCCATTAACACAATAATGAAGAGAGTAGGCAAATATTGCTTGAAATTCAGAACACATAAGCACTCTCACAAAAGCTACTAGTAATAGCTACTGTGCTGGTTGGCTTTTTATCAACTTAACACAAACTAGAATCACCTAAGAAAAAGAAATCTCATTTAAGGAATTGCCTACATCGGATTGGCCTGTGTACATCAGTTTGTTTTTTAACTAACAATTAATGTGAGAGAGCTCAGCCCAGCTTACTGTGTGTCCCATCCTCGACAGGTAGACCTGGGAGGTATAAAAAGGGCTATTAAACAGGAGCATGTACACAGTAAACAGCAGTTAGAGCAAGCCAGTAAGCAGCATTCCCCATAGCATCTCTGCTTTAGTTCCTGTCTCTGGGTTCCTGATTTGAGCATCTATTCTGGCTGATGTCCTGTTCTGGCATCCTGTCCCTTGATAATGGACTCTACCTCTATGATGAAATAACCCTTTCCTCCACATGCTGCATTTGCTCATGGTGTTTCTTGCAGCAACAGAAAGCTAACTAGGTAGAGATTAATCCAAAGTAGCCAATTTTCTATGTGCACACACAGCTACCTCAAAGAAAAGTTTCTGGTTTCATATGAAAATGTTAAATATAAAATGATCACCACAATACCTGCTATTGTGGTATACTCAATAAATATTAGCAGTTAAGACTGCTACAAAAAAATACACAGATATAAGTAAAGGGAAGGCTATGTTCTTAGCTCCAGTCACTAGAGAAATACTCAGAAACACCTTTAAAAAAAAAAAAGTTCTGACTCAGAAAACAAGCACACTACTGTAAAAGAAGGTACTGATGAGATTACCCAAGAGATACTAATTAAATCTGGGCCTCAGTGTGTGTGTGTGTGTGTGTGTGTGTGTGTGTGTGTGTGTGTGTGTGTATTTATGTATTATACACACAAACACATGCAGAATAAATAATGGACTATCATCTGTTTTTTAAATGAAATTTAACATATGATTCAAGTTGCTTTGACTCTAGTAAAGAGCACTGAGAAATAAACAACATATTTTTCTAGACATTACCTTTTAATTACAATAAGAGAACTTTAGAGATTAAAGTGAACAAAAAGCTTAAGTGGCATTATCAAAGAAAACCTATTGCAATTGAGGGGATATTTGTCTCCCTTGCTCACTTTTCTCGGCACACTGATGGAAACACAAAAAGCACTTGCAGTGTCTTTCTGGGCAGACACAGAATTGCCTCCGCAACGACAAGCTTACTGTTTGTTCCCTGGTCGGTAACTGATGGTGGATCCTCTGTTCTGAAGACTGATAGGAAGAGTAAGCAGTTAAAGAGTAAGCCTCGGTTCTACTTAGAGCTCACAGAAAGGGGATGTCACACTCTGAATGGGATCTGTCCTTTAGACCATGACCTACTTCATGCCTTGAGAGCTAATCCATCTGCAATTTCAGTGAACAACAAAAGAAGAAAAGGAAGAGCCAAGTGAAGTGGAAGAGACTCTCCCTTTCCTAAACCATCAGGAGAAGCCCATGAGGAGAAGGTTTTAGCAGGCCTGCAGCCTGTGGTACAGGGAGAGACAGGTCTATTGCCCCCTTACTCACCAGTACCTCCTCAAAGCTTCTGCTACCAAGCCACAGGCTAAGCCACAGCGTGACCTCCCTCTGGCATTGTGCAGAGGAGCATGTGCTATTGTGCTCACCCCAGTCTCTAGCCTGCAGAAGCCCACTCCTTCCATCCATTGAACAGAAAGGAAACCTTAAAGAAACATCAAATCTCTTTAAGTTCTGTTAAAGCCTCCAGAGACTGATGGAGAGAATCAAACTAGGTATCTAGCAACTGAGTGGTCAGCAGAAAATGTATGAGCAATATTAATGCTATTTTTCAGGATAATTATGCTCCCATCTCCAATTCTCCTAAGTTAAAACTTAGAGGAAATGCTCTATGGAGTTACAAAAACAGATAGCCTTTATTACAACACTCCAGACACAATTCTGCTTCTTTTATTTAAGTTTAATTGTATTTCCAGCTTCTGTTTTAAGTAGTATCTTGTGCATTCATTTTTCTTGTTAATGATAACAATAAATGGCCAGCATGTGATAGCATTTATCAGTTGCTCACTAAAACAAAGGACCCTAGCAGCCAGTTTACAATGAAGATCACAGATAAAGAAAATCCTGTACAGAATGCTACATGGGACTTCCAATTAATCTGGTTGAAGACGGTTCCACTCTTGTCAGTAGCAGCAGAAATGCCTCTTGGCCCTTATGTTCCAAGGCATCCCTGCTTCCTTTGTGACAGAGACACAATCTTGAAATGCCTAATTCACAGATCTTATAATAAACTACCCACGGTACCATTTTCCACATAAAACTCTGGATTTTTACAACTGAAACATATAGCAGGGCAATGGTATCTTTCCATAGCAAGGCTGTCCTGATAATTCCTACACTGTGTGGTTTCAGTTCAAAGCTGCTAACCACAGACTATAATTAAGCTTAGCACTTGAGACCTTGCTATGCCTCTCCGTAAAGTGTAAACACAATTTGGCATACAACTGGTATCTCTGCAGTGACTGGGGAATCCTGCATTCACACAGCTGAGCTACCCCACTGCACACGGTAAGTTCCAGGCTGAGCCGCAGCGCAAAAGGGAATGGGAGACACTATCCTACCGTGGCTACAGTACTGATGAATAAAAAAACATAACCCCAAGGCTAAGCTGCCAAATAAGTAGTGAATTAATTCCTGTAAAGTACTCCAATATTACAAAGGTGTGTTGAAAGGTGTCTGCTCATGTTTCAAATTAAACGCACTGCTGGTCAGCGTTAGCACTTCGGCTTTGAACACCAGCCATTTGCCTATAACACTTCAGGGGCTAGGAAAAACGGATTTGCCGTTCACACTGGAATAATTAGAACATGTCAGGAAGAATTAATTTCCTCATTTTTCAAAAGGATACACAGAAATTACCATGTTATTATATGACAGGGTCCCTTGGAGAATTATATTAAATTTAATTTCTAGCGCAGCCCACACAACAAATTAAAGTCATAAATAAGATGGAAGAAGCGGGACGCGGAGCATATGTTTATGGCAATGAGTGAAGCCAAGGGACCAGAAACAACTATCTTCATTTCATTTTATTTAAATCAGCCAGACACTGTGTATCTGAATGACAGCACTTGTTAATGGTGCTGAGATTATAGGCTCCCTGGTTCTAGAAAACACAAGCAGTCAGTCAAGGTCTAAAATAGTGCATTTCCTACAGTGGGAAAATTAGTAGGAATTTACCCCCCTTTCAAGTCCATTTCTTTTTTTCTTTTTTTCTTTGCCCTAAAGCAAGTTCAACAAAGATAAACTTATTGTTTGTAACAGTCTTTCTCTATTTGTCTTCTCTCTGGGCAATTTTCTGGGGTCAAGAAAATGAATGGAAGAAGTTAAGCGTCACCAGGACATGGGGATGCTGTGAACAGTCAGTCAGGATGTCTTTTCTTCTCTAACCTGTAAATGCATCTACCCACTGAGCACGGGGAGGCATATGGTCCAGAGGAAAACTTGGTTTCCATAGGAAATTAAAAATACCTTTTTCATACAACTTATCAAATTGGAGCAAAACTGAGAAGGATATTGTTCAGCTAACCAAAAGTCACATAACTTTTCAACTATCCATTAAGCCCAATTATATGTGGAACAAGAATGGATCTCTTGCTCACTATTAATAAATCTGCCATTTATGTCTGGGGACCTTCCGGTCACCCTGTATGTCTGCTCAAGAATCCTGCCCTCGATCTAGTCAGTCTCAGGCTCTGAGAAAGGATTCTCTCCTAAGGCCTTCTTATCCACCCAAGCCCAGCATAAAAATGCAATAAAACTTTAATAAATGTATTATAAAATATTGATGGTATTGATTCTCCCCTTCTGCTTGTACATATGTATACTTTTATTTGTACTTAACTTATGGGTGAAGTAACCAAACTGGAAGCAAGTGTTTATGACGCTTTTAATTTGTTCTTGTATGCTATTTTTCAAAAGCCTCGAGGTGTCTTATCCAAACTGCCTGCACTGGGAAAGCAGCACCCTCTCCAGAACTTAAGGCTGGCATCTTAGACTCCCTGGGAACCCAAATGCTTCAAACAGCAATGATCACAACAATTCGTGCTGTGTTATTGCCCATTCAGGGCTCCCAGAGGAGGTGTACTTGCTCACATTGTCTTCAAATGTGAAATACATTCAATACTTAGCAGATTCCAAGGGTTAAAAGGGTGATAGCTAGAAAACGATTGCAGATTACTAAAATGAGAGGAGTGACAAACTGCCACAGGGAGAACCCTAGATTTGGTGAGTTTTTCTCCTCTCCTCAGAGACTAATTCTCTACATACTCACCTATGAATTTTAGGGTCCAGCAACTTGCTAGTGTTTTATCAGTCTTAATCACCCAAGACATTCTTAAGGTGAAAAAGGAGTTTGTGCACTTTAAGAAATGACTGTCATGAAACAGAGCACTCCCTTGGGTGCAACAAACTTTAAATAATTTGTGAATCAATTAACTGGCGACTCTCTCCCTAACACAGATTTCACACTCTCAGGTCACTGCATTATCAGTCTGATACGAATCATAACATTTTGAAGAAAAGTTCATAATTGAAATCATTAATTAATTTAACAGGACTTTTAGTTATGCATTGCATTAAGCAGCTGTAAAGGAGCAGAGATTAATTAGATGTTTCTCTGACAATTTTCACCACTGCTGTGACTTGGTGGAAAACTTTCTGACTTGTAAAACACATCCTGCTCTCTGTGTTCTGGCAGCAACCTGCCCAAGCATCTCAAGTAAGAGGGACTGTGATGTCACTAAAAGGAGACTTGGAGACCCTGAAGTGTTTCTCTAGAGGAAAACAAAATAATAATGAAGATTGCAAAGCCTCATCCTCTCCCTTCAAAAATGCAAATCTGCATATAGAGGAAAGCCTTAGACGTGAAAGTCACATGTGGCTCACAGAAAGGAAGACATGAAAGTCACAAGGAAGTGATCACGATAATACACATTTGCATATTTTGTGCATTAATATTTTCTTTAAGAGAGCAATAAAACCGTGACTCCTGAGTACCATGCTAAGATCCACCGTCTGCACATCTTAAAATTTAGACTCTCACTGGCCTACAAGTTGTCTATACTATGAATTGATGCTAAACTCTAGGGAAGTCCAAAGAACAGCTAAAAATAAATAAATAAATAAATAAATAAATAAATAAATAAATAAAGTAAAATAACTGAAAGGAAACTATCAGTTTTGTTTGTTTTTAGGGTTTTTTTAAATTTTATTTTGTGTGTATAGGTGTTTTTGACCGCATGGATATCTGTGCACCACATGTGCACAGTGCCTGGTGCCTACAGAGGCAAGGAGAAGGCATTTGATCCCCTGTAACTGGAGTGGAAGATGGTTGTGACCTTCCATGTGGATGCTAGGAACTGAATCTGGATCCCTTGAAAGAGTAGCTCTAACCACTGAACGTTCTCTCCAGTCCCGACCTGCAGCTTTTCCAATACAGCAGTTCAAGGTTCTTTCATGTTGCTTTGCTCTCTGCACCACTGGTTCATCTAATATGCTGCAACTCTCCTACTTCAGCAATGGCACTAAGAGGCATGTATCATAGAGACTTAATAAAACAGGAAAATCACTACAAACTGCATGTCCTGGACCAGCAATACTGGTACACACCAGAACTCCTTACAGTGAGGCAAGTAGATCAAAAATTGTTGGCCACCCTGGGCTCCATAACAAGAATCTATATTAAAATAAAATAAAATAAAAACTAGCCAAAGAAACTTACAGTTTTACCAAAAAGTTAAAATTAAATATTTTCCAAGTTTCTATAAGGAAATCAACACACTACCAATATCTCAGTTATGCTTTTTAGCTCTCCAGTCATCTCACCTAATGTGTGAAAAGCGTGGTAAGCTTCCAAGCATCCCAGCTCCTTTAGTACCTAGATACTCTTGCACCTCTACTTACAACGGCCTACTGGTTTCCATGTGGTCCCAGACAAAATCCCATCACTCCTATAAGAAGCCCTTGAATGGAAACAACTCGATGCAGACTTGCCCCAGTTCTCCCTGGAAGACTTCAAATTTCTCACCTTGTTCATATCTTGACTCCAATACTAAAATGCTATTATAATTTCTTTTTTCCCTGTCTCTGTTAATGTTTTAAGATATTTCAAATTGGCTTTAGTATACTAACATTTAAGTCTTCACATGTCTCCCTGGAACACAGTACTCCCTTGGTAATGGCCGGTTGATGTACATAGGACAATATACAAGCATGTATAGACCCTGTATCACTTCTGCCCACAGTCATCTCTCTGACAGATACACAGTTAGTAACTGCTACAGATCATCTGTGGGGCTAAGTGTCAGATAAAAGTCTACACAAATGTTCACTTAACCATGAAAGCAGGCATGGTGGCATATTCTTGGAATTCTGGTGACTCACGGTGAGACAGGATGATTACTTGAGCTTAGCAGTTAAAATCTAGCCTGGGCAATACAATCATATAAAACAAAACAAACAAACAGAAAGTCTTCTGTGATTTTTAAACAATTGGCCTCTGTTTTGTTTTTTCAGTATTTTATTCAAGCACTGGTAATTTAACTAATGAGATTTGAAATATGAGACTAAGGAGTAGAAACAACAAAAAATGTTGTCATTTTAGGATTATTTTTAAGTCAAAGTCTCTTTACCATCAAAAGGTACATTTCCTGGGAATCAAATTAAATGCACTAATTAAAACTTAGTCTGTTGTTCTTCTGACATTTCTTTACCTACTTGAGCAGCAGAGTAACCGGTAGCCTTTTCTGAGATACCATGTAATAAAGCAGCTCTAATTGCACTATTGTTTACCAATTGCATACACTCTCTCTGAGAACTCACTGCTGAGTGAGGCAGAAGTGACTGTTCGACCTATCTCCCCCATTTTGTCAGGAATATCTGTTCTATCTTCCTCATTTCGCCCTTGTGTCTATAATATAAAGTCCTTCCCATGAGAACGGGTGGCAAGTTCGCTCTCTTTACAGTACCATTTCCTGGTTCCAAATGCTCTTTGTAACTGTAGCATTCGGATATTGAAGCTGGTGTAGGAAGTAAAGGACAAGCATGTGTAGGCATTCAGTGAGTGTGGACTCCTTTCCCTCTGTGCCACCATGAAACACACACCCCTAGAAACCCTGCTGTGCAGCTCAGTCCTGTCAAATCATTCTAACATGACACTGGACACCCTTGCATTCTGCACTCATTGACAAAACTATTTAACATGAGATCAAAGAGAGGGAAAGTCCTATGGGTCTCTGTTAGTAGTATCTGGATATGTAGACAAAATGATGATTGCCAATATTTAAATAAAATACTATAAAAACTGATAAGGCCAATCACTTTTTAAAAGATAAAGAAGAGGCTGTATCACTTTTTTGATTAGTTTTGAATTATCTGTAAGTAGAAATACAAGGTATTGGAAATGTGCTCATTTTCTCTGCCAATTTTTCCTATTGCCAAGAAGTTTTTCTTATTGCTGACCACGGTTAACTTGACTACCAAACTCATAAGACTACAAAGCAAGTTAACAGCTATGTAGTAATCACACTCAACATGTTGCATCACAAGTGTCCTAAATAGCAACTGCAGTCTCAGGTGCTCTCTGAGGGGGATATCTTAATGATCTCAGACACAGAAAAATCCTGAATCAATAATGGAATCCACCATATCTTAACATGTATAGGGTTAGGTTCTGTGTAAAGATGCTTAAAATATACGAACTAATTAATAGCAGGGCAACATTAGGTCAATAAGTCTGGAATTCATGAAACCCCTTTACCCAGTGGGGCCTATCAGCTCACAAGTGCTTCACCCAACTGCTCCTTCACCCCAACATTGTCCAAGACACATCTGACTGGGCTATCTGAATTTATTCAAAGTACTGCATGATTTGCAGTTTTGTCCAGTGTGGTACAGTCAGATGTCTGAGGGTATTTTCACATTGTTATTCATGAATCAAATCTATCTATCTAGGGGGCTTCACCGTTACAGCCTCCATGTGCCTATCACTGACTGTATCTGACTACCTCTACCATCACTGAAAGTACTTCTCATTTTTTGGGCCTTGAAGTGTGTTTATGCAACACACTCCCAAGTTCATCATTACACCTCATCTGAACACCCTTGAAAAGGGTGGTTTTAGGACCCCAGCCTTGACTTCAACAAGGCCTAGCTCTGCTTCCAGCTGGAGAGCAGGGGTAGGGACCCCTCTGTGGTTATGTACAGAACAAGTATATCTCTTTAGAAAGGTGTGTTTCAGTGCTTTCCTTAGAGTAGTAAAACTATCTGAGCCAATCCAGTTTTAGGGTGCTTTCATTTCTAACGGGCATACAATATCCATAGACAAATCTCATTCATGAGAGATGGGGAGTAGAACATCAACATGCCAACATCTGCAGGGAAAAAAAGACAGTATTTATTTCTGAAACTGTGTGTATATGGAGAGAAAAAAGAAAAGTATAAAAAGGCAGGAAGAATAATGTTTTCCTAGACGACCCCTTTAAAAGGCAACAACAAAATCCTTTATACCTTTCTTATAAGATGCAAGAAAACAAAAGGTCATGACAGTCACAGAGACTCCACCTAAGAAGTCAGTGTGAAAGAAGGGACAGAGGGATACTAAAGTAGATAGAGTGTCAGAGAGAGAAGATGATGAAGAGGGGAAAGAGAGAAGAAACAAGACAGAAAGTAACAGGAGGAGGAGAGAGAAAGGAGAGACTAGAAGGGAGGGTGGGGATGTGGTGGGAGCAGGAGAGGCAAACAATCAGAAGAGCTGGCTGCATCCAGTGTTTTCTTTTTTAAATACTTTCTCTTTTACAAAGGGGTACTAGAAAAATGAAGTAGGCACATTTCTTTCACAGATCGTCCTTCTCGCATGCCTTGGTTCCTCTTGTGGGTCCAGCAGCCCCACGCTGTGGTTAGAACTCTGGTGGTCACATTTCTGTATAGTCAAAGCAGTCCCAAAATCTCCCCAATGTCTCACACACATAAACAAGTTGCTCTTTAAAACCAGGCATGATGGTCATTTTTTCCTCTGTTTTCTCTTCAACAAACATAGCTATTATAGAAAACGAAAGGAAAATTCCATGTTTCATTCAGGTTTAAATTCCTTGGCTTGGTAAAACATCCTGACCTGTGGTGTAAGATGGTATTCCTTGTCAACCTACTTTTTTCATTAAAAAAAAAAAAGACTTACAAGATTAAATTTTATATTTAAGTAGAGCAGTAAGTTTTGTGCCCACTACCGTAAAAGATTTCTTTTCTTCCTTCCCTCCTTACTTCCTTCTTTTTGCTTTTCAGAAAGAAAGTTATTGCAAATTTAAATTTACATCTTAATGCAGCAATCATCATTACAAGTCTGTTTTTCTTTGTGTTGCGACACATACTGTTCACAATTAAATTATTAGGCCTAAGGGAAAGAGAATGAACATTAATTAAAATGATCCAAAATTGAAAACTATCAGTATGTGTTTGTTTTCAGGGGGGTGGCAATAATCCTTAGTTCTACCTGGCAAGGTAGTTATATAAAGTAAATGAAGTTCTCTCTCTCTCCCTCCTCCTCCTCTTCCTCCTCCTTCTCTTCTCTTCCCCTCCATATACATGTGTGTGGTAGACACACACATACTAATATATATATATAATATATATAACATATATATTATATATACATATATATAATTTATCAGATACAATTAAATATGGTGCTATGAATAAATTACACGTCACCTGTAGAAGACAACTTTATCCTCCTTATGATTTTAACAAAACAGGAAATGCAATTAATATACTGTGAAGGAGACTTGGTTCTTAGAAAACAACTGTAAACCAAAGAACATGAAGTTTAGTACTTTATTTTAAAAAAAAGAAAATTCCTTACATTGGTGCAATATTTTTCAAACTATGAATCGAATACATGATAAAAATCAATTATCTGAAACAACTGGCATTTTGAACTCAAAAAAAGATAAAGTAAAGAAGAGAGAGGAGGCTAAGGAAGATGCAGAGACCGGAAAGAACACAAAGCAGGAGCTAAAATTAGTGTCAAAACTAATGCGTGCCAGGGCTGGAGGAAAGCTCAGCAGAGTGTGTGCTGCTCTTACAGAGAAGCTGAGCTCAGTCTTCAGCTCCCACATCAGACAGTTCACAATCATCTATAGCTATAGCTGTTGAAAGTTTGATGGCTCCTTCTGGCCCCCACAGGGACCAGTCACACCTCTGACATACACTACACTAATGCACACTGACAAACAAACAAAAATAAAAATAATATAAATAAATAAAAGCCATTAACCAAACTTTCTGTTTCAGTTGCACTGTGTATTATTGGGTGAGCAAATAAATTTGTTTTTTTATACTCAAACAGTTGGAAAGTCTCTTGACTCAGTGGAAACTAGAAGAGCCATGAACTTTCATGAAATAGAGAAACAGCCACTTTTATCTTGCTCATTGCAGGTCTCTTTAATCCAGAGAATTCAGGATATCTACTGATTTGCAAGACTGTGAGACCAAAGTATTTGTCTATCAGAGTTCATCTAAAGGTAAGAGAGAAAAACAAATTGGATCTAAATAACTTTTCAAGTTCTAGAACCATAAAGCCCAGCAGTGATTTAAAGTGAAGCAAACTTAGTGCAATTAATAGAGTTTTAAAAATGTCATTCTTTTCATATTCAATAAACCAAGAACTTACAGGTGAAAGGCTAAGGAAATGTCTCTTCCTTTGTGGATAGGTGTGGGATGAATGGAAAGCAAAGCACCCCACTGACTGAGCTTTGCCTGAAGAGAGAGTTCTCATCCCACCCCTTTCCTGAGGTGTATATATATGTATATACATATACATACATACATATATATACATATATACATATATACATATATACATATATACATATATACATATATACATATACATATACATATACATATACATATATATATATATATAGTGTGTGTGTGTGTGTGTGTGTGTGTGCATGGGAAGGTAGGGAGAGTGAGCCAGTAGACAAGACGATGGTGTATCTTAGTGCACATGTTCACTTCGGTCTCATTTTAGCCAAACAAGTTCAGCAAATCATCTATCAAAAGTAGAGTCAATCAAGCTGAGAAATAGCCAGCCATTGCACAGCAATCTACACAGCTCCAGTCACCTAGCAGTGCTGCCCACAGTGGCAGAGTAACTGGGGTGTTCTGATGGGGCTTATGAGTTTGTCTTTACCATTGGCTCCTTGCCCATGAGTGTGGCCCACACAGCAGACAGCTGTTTATGAGTGACCCAGCTATGTGGGCATATGATGGAGCTCACATTTTTCACTTGGTCAACATGAAGTCAGCTGAGTTGTAAGTTTCTGTTTTTCTACCTTTTCCCCTAAATGTCCCATTTTAGGAATAATACATGGTTTATAACAGCAACCACTTTGCCCTGCCCTGCACTTTGAGCTGATGTGTATCCTTTGGGAACTAAATCTTTCTGTTTTATTTATAACTCCTTCAACTCTTTTCCTACACTGGCAACTTCAATCCAGTGAGTCTTTTAAATGCCAGCCCCTGTCCCTGCTTCTCCTTCCTTCACACTTCCCCCACCTGGCAATAAAAATAAACATAATTTTCCATATCAAAATACAATTCAAAACTCACGAAATTCAGATGTTTTAGGATGCCACCAAAGCTGTCCAGTACTGTTCCAGATACATTGTGGTTAAAGACTATTTAATTCCCAGTCAACTTCAGCCACTTCCTATGTGCATACCCACTTTACCTCACATAAGTCTTGATAAATAATGTTTTCCAAGACTGTTCAAAACTTTTACCAGTGCTGATGTTTAAAAACAAAGAACCCAAACTGGAGGAGGGACAGGCTAAGTATACGACATGCCATACAAATACCTGGATTCTATGGGGTGTGCAAATGAAGAGAAGTGTTGTACCCCACTTCTCTGAACATCATTGTGAGCTTAAGCCCTGCTCTCCCTTCATCCTCAAACCACAGACCCTCCAATTAGATGCCCACTGTGCATAAACAGACATCTGTCTCTACTCCAGGATCCCGGCCACCCTTTCCTGCTCACCTCAGCTAGGATTCCTACCCAGTTACTCTCTTTCCACAGAAGGGTTATGGGGAAGCCCTGGCCTCCCAATTCCATCTCAAAGGGGTTTTACCTTCATTGCTTCTTACTAGGGAGTGCAAGAAGCTCCAGTGAAATGTTTTACCAGACATTATCAGAAGAATGTTATAAAAGCTAGACTTTAAAGAGTGCATGACCATTTAACAGTAGGTGTCTATTAGAGTTATAAATTATAGGATGAGGTAAGAGGGACTTAGGAGATTTCCTAAGAAATCACCTATAACATGGTTCCTATGAGATAAGTACTCCAAAGGACAAATTCTCAGAATGTTGCCTACTGGTACTTTAGAAACAAAGATAGATACAAAGATACTCCCATGCAAAGAAGATATTTTTTATATGCAGATAAACACTAAAAATAAAAATAGGAAATTAATGACATTCAAGTATATCATATGTTTTACAAAAAGAGAAGTACAATAGAAAAATACATAACAAGAATTCAGTGTTATAGACTATATATAAAGTCTGAGGTTTTAAAATACAGAATAGGAAGTGTACACAAAAAAAAATGTTTCTGGGGATTGTAACACAGTTGCTGATAATAAAAAGTGAGTGAAAACTGTATGCCCACAGTGTCAGCTAGAGGTGATGGGGAAGTACACACCACTTCTAAAACGATTACTTTTCTCTTCTGAGTATAAACAAATCAGATAATACCTTTATAAAACATACAGAGGCAAGTTTCCAGGCTGGCAGCACTGGAGAAGTCGGCATAGCTCAAAGCCCATCTTTGTGTGAATTCCAGAGATAGAACTAACCTACATTTAAACATCTGCAAGACCCAGTGCTTTGCTTTCTTTCCTACACGTGCAAGGTTCTATGAAAACGTCACCTGGGCAGAGCTTTGCACACTCATCATCAGAACTTCTCAAATCTCTTATACTCTATCATGCCTAAATGCTTACCAAACAAAAGCACCTTTCCATGGTTAAGAAACTAGATTGTATAGGAAGGCAAATAACAAAGCTCTGGCAATGCTGGGGCCCAAAGCAAGGATGGATGGACATAAATTTAAAAGGTGTTTTTAAAAATACACAGACTTTTTATTTAAAATAAAAACAGAATGCAAGCTATATAGCTCTGTTGGAAAGATAGCTCAGTCAGTAAAGTGCTTGCCTTGAAAGCCTAAGACCTAAGTTGAAACCCACATGAAAATGCCAAGTATGGTTTTCTACCTTTGTTATCCCAGCACAGGGAACATGAAATCAGATCAATCTCTGGAGCTCATTGAACAGCCAGTCTAGTCCAATTGGGGAGTTCCAGGCTAATCAGAGACCTTGTCTCAAATGAGGTGGACTGCATTCCTAAAGACACCTAAGATTATCTTCTGGCCTATGCTAACTTACACACAAATACACACACACACACACAATATAAAACAGAATATAATCTGTCTTTTTTTAGGAAACTGGTGTGGGAAACTTAACCTTCTTCCTAAGTATCACAAAGGATTAACTGAATGTCAGATGCTTATCTCAGTTTTTAATAAGTAAAAGATTGACAGGCACAGTCTGAAGCAAAGTGAAGCCTGTAACTGATTGTGCTAAGCCATTATCAGCTACCTGGTCAACCTGAAATTCCACAGCAGCTGAAGAATCTGCCTATCCACTCAGGACTTCCACAAGCCTCCCCAGAGCATGTGATCTAGGACGCAGCACATGGTAAATGTCCTTACTTGCTCTAGGACCTCTCTGTCTACTATCACTAATCCCTGTTCTCATCGGCTACAAAAGTCAGGCATGAAAATGAATACTATTCAGCATTTCTGCCAGTGTATTAACACTGAGGGTCACTCATTCCATTTCATCTGCTGACATGGTTTCTCCTATGAAAGTTTTTCATTCTGTTCAACTATAAAGCCCCCATTAAAGAGGCACACTTAAATGATACGTTCTGATTTGTGACTGGACAAAAGTAGGTGGGTTAGTGTGTGTTAGATGACACTGGAAAAGGTAGGGATATGGATGAAGGTATGCTTGTAAATGAAGACAAGAGTGTGGATGATAGTGAACGTGTTGATGGGAATGAAGGTGTGTATGAAGATGAAGGTGTGGATACAGATGAAGATGCCTCTCTCCACATAAACCTTTATTCAAACAGCTGAACATTCAAAAGCTTCATGGCACTGAGTTCATCATTTGCCTACTGAAGAATGTCCGCACAGGCAAAAGACGTCAGTTAGCACTGGGCATTTTATAAAATAAATTGTGCTTGTAGCACTGTACCTAACAGGACATCAGGACAGGCCTCTCATGTCTGAGTAGAGGTGGGTATTGGGATACTGTATACTTTCTTTGTCCATACAATGGAGATTTAAACTATAAGCTCTTAGTTGAACATTTTGGCACATGCCTTGTAATTCTGACACTTGGGAAGTAAAGGCAAGAGAATCAGGAATTGAAAGATCTCCTGAGCTACATAAAGTTTAAGGTCAAATTTGGTACATGAGACCCAGGAAGGACGAAGAATCCTCCTGGAAAAACAGTCATCAAAGGAGGGACAGAAGGAAGACACTTTTTTTTTTAATTTTTTGAGACAAGGTCTATCTACATAGGCCTGGCTGTCCTGGAACTCACTGTGTAGACCAGGATGACCTAGAGCTCACAGAGATCTGCCTGCCTCTGCCTCCTGGGTACTGGAATTGAAGGTATTAACTACTATACTTAGCTTAAAAATATTGTTTTCAAAAGTCATCAGTTTTCCAGGGAAAGGGCAATCAAGGAAGATTGAGGTTTCATATTAAGGAAACCCAACAGCAACCCTTCCTGATAGATGATGTGTATACATCCTCTAAGAATGTTCAGAGACTGGAAGAATATTATGGTCAAAAAAATCAAGTTAAAAAAAAAAATGTTCCTTTGCCAAGCTGCTAAGATGAAGTCTCAGTGTTTGCAGTTTCTATTAGTGCTCTAAGAAACACTTCATGCCACGGCTCACAAAACAGGAGTGAACAGTGTATCCCTATACTGTGCTCACACAGTGTAAACCTGCAGTCTGTCAGGTTTAAATGGCACAAATGAGATGTCACCAGATTTTATTTTTCCTTATAAAGGAAGCTAGGAAGAAAAACATTTTCCAAGTCATGAGACACAGGACAAGAGACAGAGAATAATAGCTAGCTTGGTATGAAGGGTCCCTGAGGAGCAGGGAGCCTAGGAAGGGCACACATCAAATAAAATGGACAAAATGGCTTTATTTTGGCTGAAACCACATTCCTTTTGCAGGCCTCCTTCCCTCTGGTGCACTACTGACACTCCACAGACAGCTTGTGAGTGAGGCAAGCTCCCGAGAAAGATGAACAGAGCTGTTCCAAGGCAGGTAAATAAATTTACTACTACTGAGATAATTATTCTTCCCATGTGTCACCGATCTTGGGGCATAAATAGGACAGGTGATGACACCTATGAGATGCCATTTTTATTTCCCTACTCCTGACACTGAAGTACATAACTCATTCCACTCTTAGTGACAGTTTTTTGTTTTGTTTGTTTGTTTGTTGATGTTTTATTTCCTTTGAAGCTGCGTGTGGTTTTGTTATTGTTGCTGTTGTTTTGCCTTCTTTTTAAGTCATCTTGAAAAGTGTGATACTGTTAAGCTATGGGGCAGGATGACTCAGTGGATAGGAACACTTGCTCTGTAAGCATGAGGGCCTGAGTTCAAATCCCAGCACACAGAAGAAGGTAGGCATGGCAGTGAGATGCAGAGACAGATGCCCAAGAGCTCTTTTGGCTACGAAAGGCATCCTAGCTTAAATGGCAGGCTTCTGATCTAGTAAGAGACCCTGTCTCAAGAAAATAAGAGGACAGCAACAGAGAAAGATACCCCATGTCCTGTCCTGACTTGTGCATGTGTATGGGCATGCACATATATACCACATCTACATGAAAGAGAGAGATAGAGGCAAAGGAAGACAGAGAGAGAACGCCAAAAGAAATTTAGGAAAAATAAGACTGCCATTATTTAATGTTTCTTGGCTGTCTATCAGAATTTTTATGTTATTATATGAGACAGCAACATATAACTGTTGGATTTAATGTTAGCCTATGGACCCTGTGTGGTGGTACCTGTACTCTCAGATCAGTGCCGTCCCCCAAAAGTCACTGCCTTTCATCCCTCACCTTGAAAAAAACCAAGGAATTATCAGTCTTTGTAGCAACAAATAATTTTTGCAACTATAATTCATTAGTGCCTTATTCCAAAAGCATATGAATACTTACAAGATGGTTAATCCTCATTAAAAACTAAGATTACATGACATAATTACATGTAAATAAGAAAAGTGAATTAAACTCTTACCCTTTCCTATGCTGGGCACTAGGTCTGAATCATATATACAATTAGAGTTATATTGCTAAGCTAAAAATATTGGTAAAGATCTAAAAATGACAAACAGTGCCTTTTAAATTAATGTCTTATTAGTTGAGTGAAGTACGCTGACAAAGAATAATTTATGCTCATTCAAACCGCACTCGACATCTTCAGGTGTTTCCAAATGAGCTCACAGAAGAGTGATTAAATGCATCTGATAACAAGCCACACATTGCTGAAATTACTTACCGCCTCATTTTATGATTAATTAAACATGTAGATTAAAGTTGCAAAAGAATTTAGATTAATGAGCAAGTTAAGTCTTGCTGATATAAGTGAATTGGGAATTGGATGCTCTGTGGAACTTTATAAACATGCATTTTATAATGAATAAGACAAGGCTACATGCAGAAGCGTGGCCACCAGGGCCTTCTGACGATGCAGTCTTTTTTAACATGGTTTGACAGCTTTCAAATAACATTCTTCTGTAAGCTTTAAACTTTGTGCTTTGCTGTAAAACACAAGACTGCATAACTCGTGTACCAGGAGTATGATTATTTCCCAGCTCTCCAAGGTAATGACCCCCTGTAGCAGCAGCTGTTCAGAAAGAATTACAAGCTCAATTGTTATTTTAATCAGAGCTAGTTTAATCGTTAAATGCAGTTATGCAACTTGTAAAATTATATGACACCTCATCAGTAGCGTCTCTCCAACACTCCTTCTTCCCAAAAGAAAACCATCCCCCAAGTCCCGGCTTCCAAAGACATAGCAAAGCAGGGTGCATGGCTGGCTGTTCATAAAATCTCCGAAGCCTTTTATTAGCCGGACTTCTCTGCTAGGAAAAGTAATATTTAAATTGTGGCAACTCCTGTCAGCCAAGAGTGTGTCAGAATTTCAGTGGGGCCTGGCTAAGTATCCATTTTTTCTCATTTAAGATCAGCTTTACCTAATCCCAGCAGCTCAGATGGTGTCAGAAGCCAAGTTGGACAAAATCAGGTTGTTCCTAGAGATGTACTGTGCTTTCCTTTTCAAAAGGCCCCAGAGAGGAAAGAAATAGAACCAAAGTCACTAAGCTAGTCTCTAGTTTAAACTCTCATTTTATTGCTAACAGTACAGCACAGTGCCATTGTGAGCACCCTGCCTGGCACACGAAGCAGCAGCCCTGACAGTGTTTATGGGGACCGGCTCTGCTGCAGACGCCTCGCGTCCTCTTCATCTCGTGCTCAGCAGCCACACCTCTCTATGCCGTTAAATCTTTCTCTATGGTAAGTCAGGGGTTTTGTTTTCTTTTGTTGGATTTTTTTTTATTTTTAGATCTAAAGACTTTACCAAGAAAACTATGAAAATTTCTAAGTGAGAAAGAGAAGGCACTTCCTGATACAGGTGGCGAGTTACCATCATTATTCCCACGTATGTGTCATGTGGACATAATCACCCATTGGATGATTTATGTTAATGAGCATATATTGGCAACATGTATCTCTGGCTATTGGTTTTATTAAAAGTTAAAATCAGCATTAACAGCCAAAACAATCAGCATCTTATTTTATCTTTTCTAAACTTTTAGTTTTATTGTCAATGTTTTTCTCCAGGTAAGACAAACCATGTTTCACTAGTACGGCTATTTTAAATGTACTCACTCATGGCCTTTACTATCGACTAAATGTCATAATAGAGATTTCTAGGAGCTAAAACAGGTTTTAATGCTTCAAGGAGCACACAGCATACTTTTTCTCTATGCAAAAGTTTAAACCCTTCATTTCTAAGTTTCAGTTACCTGAAAGCCAAGTGGCCCCAGGAGCCTACAGCACTGCCTTGAATAGCGCTTTAGTGTAGTTCTCCTGCGTCACACAGGTTTCTATGTGTGCCAGGAGGACACAGATCTAAACTACATACCGCACCGCAGGGAGCCAGATCTTTTACACCAGCCAGTGCATACTGCTTCTACCCTGCATAAACTATGTTGTGTGCTCTGTGGTCAGTAATGTTTAAAAGAGATTGTGTCATTTCAAAGGCATTTTAATATGGGAAGGTATATGTATCTTGTACTGAAAATAATTTTGTAAAATGACCTTCATGTCCTCAACACTGAGCCATCATGTATATCTATTATTATTAACATGTCTTAGGTTTCCCAACTTTCTAATACTGTACATACATAAAATACATCAATTTACTGGTGTAAGGCTTATGTGTTTGCCTGAAATATCAAAATGACCAATTCATCTAATATTCTGGACTAAAAGGCAATTTAAAATATCCCAAACCAACCATAATGTGATCTAAAAATCCAGCATTATTCTTACTAAATCAAGATGAACATTAATGAAATGCTGACTGTTATTTCACAGATCACAGTCCTGTAGACTATAGACTTGCATTTCCTATAGAGTGTAGACCTGCATTTCTAGGGTAGCTTCTGCATCTCACCTATAGGCTGAAGAAAGTATTCAAATGCTCACCTCAGACCAAAATGAGAGGACTACAGTTACTTTCCCACTTGCCTGCACCACTTTTGTCCAGGGGAACTGTGAATGCTGGGTATTCACAACACCACCAAACACTCATATCAACCTTAGTTGTGTCTTGCTTTAGATTCTTGACCTATGGAGAGATTTTCAGAGATTCACAAAAATTCTGTGTTGCAAGATGTTTACAAGCATCCTGGTGGCACATCTGGAGCTAAAATTAAGGAGTCTTACTAAAGAAACTGCCATCAGGCCGGACCGAGGAAATGTAAAGATCCAGGCTGATGAAATTCAGCAGTTTGGGAAGACAGGTGTTTGCCAGCAGTTGACAAGCAAGCAGACAGATGTCTAAGGCAGGTCTACATTTGGCAGATGACCAGAAGCAAGTTGGGTACCTCTGATTCATGTAGTCAATGCAGAGATTCAGGAGACAGTGGAAAGGCAGCTCCCAGATCTGGATGCCAATCATTTATCCATTGTTCTCTCAGACAAACACAGATCCATTCAAGTGAAGGAGTGCTGCCCCTTTCCTGCGGTGAAGAAACTAGGCTCTCTCTGTTTTCTAGGTGAGTTATGCTGGAACCATGTTAAAGTTCCCAGATGTACATAATAATTCATGGGCAAGTGCATATTGGCCATGGTATTTTTAAACTAATTGGGGGATAAAATATAATTGCTTTGGAATCTCAGAGTTTCTAAATATTATTTTCACCCTAATATCATATCATTCAATGATGAAAATTAAAACCAAAACTTATTTCATTCACAAAATAAATTAAATATGAATGAAAATGGGCTAAATTCTTGGAAAATTTTAATATGTCAGATCTTTATATTTTCTCTCCTTAACTCAATAGATAGGTCCTCTATTTTAAAAATTCCTGAAAATAATGAATTATGGTAGTAATTTATGTATAAAGTTGAGTTAACAATTCTAGGAGCTCTAAACACAAGTTAAAGATAGGACATGTGAGAATTTCTGATGTGAACATTCATTACCTAGTTCTTAGAGATAGACCACAAAACAGTGCAAGAACACAAAGCAATTTACCATGAATCTAGGCAGTATTAATAAATGAGAGTATCAGTTACAAACACAAATACTGTGCTTGAACTATTTACAAGGTTTTTCTCAGGCTGACCTTGAATTCACTATGTAGCTAAGGATGGTCTTGAACTTTTCATCCTGCCTCCTCTTCCTAAGTGATGGGGTTACAGAGATATGCCACCATAATCAATTTATGCAGCACTGGGGATTGAACCAATACTGTGCATACTAGACAATTGCTCTAACAAGTGAGCAGCAGCTTCACTAGGATGTTTACAAGTTAATGAAGAACCACAAAGTCCTAGAGACATTTTCCTCACCTCATCAGAAGCTAAAGAATGTCTGGAACCGGAGACTAGACAGCCCAAGGACCTACGGTAAGAACAAACACTACTGGTCTTTTTAAAAAAAAAAAAAAAAAGATTCCTAATGATATTCTGCTATACTCATAGATGGATCAGGTCCTTATCTAGTCATCATTAAAGAGGCTTCCTCTAGTAGCAGATGGGAATAGATGCAGAGACCCACTGTAGTGGAAAAGATCTGAGCTTGCTTCTGGGTTTGAAAATCCACCAGTGCCTGAGCTCAAAGTCTCACCAATCCCTGGGCTTACCCTCAACCTCAGGACTTGAAATCCCACCAACCCCCCCCCCCAAATCCCCTAGAAATCTCTGCCCCTTGGAAACTTATATTAGCGTGTCATTTCTCACCCGAACAAAGGTAACCTCACTCTTTTGTCTTTCCCAGTAAACCTCTGTATGAGGTGCAGTGTGACTTTATGGTATTCCTTGGCTCCAGACTGCCAGGATACCTTTCCCCTTAGAATTGCAACACTCTCTTTGGGGAAGTCTTTCCTCCAAGAGCTGTTAACACTTGCACCCACAGCCAGACATTACTCAAAGCATGAGAGTCCAAACGGGAGATCTCCATCAGGTCCCTCTTATTGGAGCTCAGGGAATCCTAAGGAAGGGAAAGTAGAGGGATTCCAGAGAGCCAGAGAAGAAGGAGAAGGTCTTCTAGATCAACTAAACAAGGTGCATATGAGCTCACAGAGACTGAGGATGCAAGCACACTTTAAAGGACAGGAGGAGAAATGGTCCCTAGAGAATATTCAAGCAAAGAAGAGGTCATTTCTCATCATCAAGCTTTATAATACAGAAAGCATTGGCCAGGGCTCTCAAGACTGTATGCCTCAGTATTGAAGAGAATTGACCCTATGCTGAATATACCAGTTCCAACTGACAGAACTTAAATGGCAGTGGTAGAGACTTTTCTTCTTGCCTCAACTGTCTCCTAGAGAAAAGTGTAAAATATTAGCAGGAATACAGAAACACTAAGCAGTCATTATACTAAAACTGTACTGTTTCTAATAACCCCGGTACTGACCAGGGCTGGGTAACTGGCCCAGCATTTAAGAGCACTGACTGCTCTTCAAGAGGATGGGGACTGAACACCCACATAGCAACATCTGTAACTCCAGTTCCAGGGGATCTGACACCTTCTTCTGGCCTCTGTGGGCACTGTGCTCAACTAGTGTACAGACATGCATGCATGCAAAATCCTACATAGAACTAACAAACTACAATCTCTAATAAGGATGACACCAATCAACTGAAGCAGAGGGATGAAAGAATGAGTAAATAAGGTTAGGAAAGTGTGTATTATAACTACTTCTATTATTTGTTCATGGAGATGAATGAAAGGCTAATCATATTAACTGAAAAGGGAAAACTTATTTGTAAAATACTCTAATTGAATTTTTATGATAAAAATACAGTACAATAAGAAGACAGTGAGAATTAAAAGCAGATTACATACTTCAGGACATGATAATTAAACATGAAGACATATCAACAGAAAGAATCCAAACTGAAAGAGACCACAAGGAGAGGTGTGACCTGAGCTACAAAGAATCTTCAAGCTCTGTATAATCAAGCCTCCAGAGTGTGGCATGAGAAAGCAAAGACGTCAGAAGACACAGTGGCTAAGCTGTTTCCAATGTGATGAAAGGCAAAAATCCACAGACATCTCATCTCAAGGGTCCAAAGCTTGAGAAATAGTGAAGAAGATCTCTATGAGTTACACAACAAGACTCTGTGAGATCAGTGATAAAAATCTCCAAAGCCACCAGCAAAAAATCCCACGTTACATATAGGGCAACATGAAGTGGAACTACAGCAGCCAGTTTTTGCAAGCCAAAGGACAATAAATCTATGAGAGAAAAGCCAAATAAAGGTACATCTGAAATACACATGGGAAAAAGAAAGCTTTTTCTAGAAATGCAGCTGGTGGGCTTAGAGTGGTGGAGTGTTTGCTTAACATATACAAAGCTCTGGATTCAGGTACAAGCGTTAACATAATGATAATGGTGAAATCTTAGTGGTAAATATATCCTACAGGAGATACATGAGTAAATGCAAAAGAGTTTGTATTTTTCATCTTCTGCCTCTTTTTAAAATATCTGTTTAAATCTTATTGAAGAGTCAAAGCAAAAGTATAATTTATTATGAGGATTATAGCAGGTGTGAAGCCCCGAGGGTAGAGAAATGAAGCCACATCACTGTGAGCCTTTGTATGTGACATCACCAGTACCAAGGCTGTGACCATTAAACATAGTTGTTATAAGTCCTAGAGCAACCACTAACATTAATAAAACAAACACATCTTTTAAAATTTTAGGTTAAAATAGTCAAGATTCTCAACAAATTTAAAAGAAGGCAAAAAAGAGAGAGAGAAAATCTGAAAAATGAATAGATGGCAAAATAGAAAAAAAGACAGTACATACTGACACTTAATCAAGCCAGTGACTTCATTAAACAAAAACAGTTTAAGCATCCAAGTTAAAAGGCAGAATTATCACACTATATAAAAATTATAGGCCATGTATAAAAAATCAATTTCAAATGAAAACACAAGCATTCAAAAGTGAAAGAGTTGAAAATACATAATACAAAGAAAAAAAAAAGCTGGGCAGTGGTGGTGCACACTTTCAAGCCCACCACTTTGGAGGCAGAGTTCAAAGCCAACCTGATTTACAGAGAGTTCTGGAACACCCAAAGCAACACAGAGAAACCCTGTCTCAAAAAAAAAAAAAAAAGACAAGAAAGAAAAGGAAGAGAGAGAAAGAGAGAGGGAGAGAAAGATAGAACAAGAGAAAGAGAGAGGGAGCGAAAGGAGCATAGTACAGTAACACAAATAAAAGACTGCATTAGCTTTGCAGACAAGGTAGACTTCAGAGCAAAAAGAATTTCTCTAGGTTAAATGAACGATTTATTGTAATGTTTGTGTAGTCACACTAGGTAGATATAATGATCTAAATACCAATCCACCTGGCCAAGCTTCAAAGAAAAAGCGGCAAAGATAGACAAAAATTTAAGTAGAATAATAGAGTTTCCAAAATCTCTTTTAGTGGGTGAAAACCCAAAGATCAAAAATAATCAGGTATGTAGCACACACCCGTGAGCCCCACACTCATCAGGCTGAGGCAGGAGGCTCATACAGAATGTAGGCCAGCCTGAGCTACACAGTGACATTCCTGTCTTTAAAAAGTCATAAAAGATAACAAAAGGCCTGACCAACTCCACCTATCAAATAATCAATCAATCAATGCCATCCAACAGCAGAGTATTCACGCTTTCCTGCTCACGTGATATGTTCTAAGATGGGCCATACTATAATACAAGGCTCAATGTGTTAAAAAGTCATTTAGATCATACAAGGGGTCTTTCTGATACAGTGGCATTAAACTGAGAATTCATTACAGAAGAATGACTGGAAGATACCCAACTATTAAAGAATAAACTTAAACTTCTAAATAAAACATGAATTTAAGAAGGGAGACAGAGGCAGGCCGATCTCTATGAGTTCAAGGTCAGCCTGGTTTACAGAGTGAGTTCCAGGACAGCCAGGGCTACACAATGAAACCCTAGCTCAAAAACACCAAAGACAAACAAACAAAAACAAAAAGAAGAAATCCAGAGGAAAACTGGAAGGCATTCAAAGTGATTTCAAATGTGGTTGTGACCTCTCAAGGTTCAGGGAAGCAGCCAGGGCAGCACTTGGAAGCCAGTTCACAGCACCACAACTGCTATTGCAAGAACCTCAAGACAGCAGCCTCAGCTTCAGCTTACTAAATCAGAAAAACAGAACGTAAAATCCAAACTATGCAGAGAATGGGAAACATCAAGATTAGAACAGAAATAGGCAAATTAGAAAACAGAAAATCAATAGTAAATTCTGATGTATTTATATTCTCATATCAGAAACCAGATATGGTTACACTAAATAGCTTACATGCATTAAAAGTATAATGAGTGGGTATCGTGAAAAACCCATGCCAATAGAATCAATAATTTATATGAAATGCACCAAAAACTGTAACTTAGAGTATGCAAAAAAATATAACTCAATGAGAAAAACAACCACAACTCAAAAACCATGAAAGGACTGAAAGATATTTCAGCAAAGTAGATAAACCAGCACATGAAAAGAAAGTCAACATCATCAGTCATTAGGGAAAGAAAAATGCACAAGGCAGGCCAGTGAGATGGCTCAGCTTGGAAAGGGGCCTGCACCATGCCTGATGACCTGAATTCAATCCCTGGAACCCACACAGTACAAGGCGTGAACTGATTTCCACAATCTGTCTTCTGACCTAAACATACATACACACACACACACACATACATACATACTAAATTAATTATTCAATTAATGAATATCAAAATATATACACACCAGAAAATGCTGTTATACATCATGAGAATAGCTAAGGGCAAAGGCTAAGCATGACAACTGAGGCTAAGAATGTGGAGTTCCTGAACCACTCATTCACTGTAGCAGGAACATAAGGAATGTAAAGTTGTACTTTGGAAAAGTTCGGCAGCCTTATCAAGTTAAGCTTACACTACACTTGCCCCTCTAAACATCCTGTTCTCCCCTCAAGTGCTTATCCAGGAAACAGAACAGTACAGAACCACACAAAACTGGACGTTCACAGCAGCCTCACTTGTAGTAAGTCAAAAACAGAAAAAAAAAACAACTAAATGGACAATCAAAAGCATGGCATACTGATATAATAAAACACTATTCCACAGTTTTAAAAATAAGGTATTGATATGCACATGGCTGAATCTCAAAATAATTATACCCAATGAAATAAACTCTAAAAAACAACATGTACTACTGTATGATCCCACTAACGTAAAGTTCTCTGAGTACAAAGTGAGCTGTGATAACATATCCGTGACAACCTGGACTCTGGGTCAGGCAAGGAGCAAGAATAAGAAACTGGGAAGGATGATGAAGACCCACTGGGAATAATGAAATGTTACTTTGCTATGGAAATGGCGTTATTACTGTACCCCAACTCAAAAAAGCTATCAAATAAAAAAATAAATAAAGCTATCAAAACCAGCATGCACAGGTGGCATTCTGTGCTTTGACTAATACCTCTGCTAGCTCAAGCAAAGCCCAGGGTGCCAGGAATCTCACATGTCTTATTTCAAAAATACTTTCACAGGCCCTCCCACAGGCAGTGAGGCTGGTACTGAGGGGAAAAAAAAAAAAAACCTCCAGTACATTGTACCCTGATACTATGCTAGTAGCAACTATTGAGGGAAATTTGTGGAGGCGGTGGGTGAGGGGGAAGAGAGATATGGAACATGTAAATATACTTTAATCCACAGAGAAATTTTAAAAGTTTTATTTATTGCTTTGTTTATGCTTAAAGTACAAAGGTGTACAAAGACTTCTAAGTTGTGAAAGATCAATAAATGTTAATTTTCTCATAGGATATTCAAATTTTCCATATTTTTAGCACACAAATATCTTAATTGATAGAATGTATATGAAAGATATAGAATTAATGGAAGCGTATGAAAAACACTTTGGTATTACAAACACACACACAAATGTACATATCTGATGTTCATATTCATTAGTCCTAGGAATAAGACATGTTTTTCAGTCACACAAAAGCTATGAAAAAGCATTCAGTGTGTCCAGAGCTGAAACAGATGTATTTAAATACACGATGAATGAAGCCAAGGTTGTTCAACTCTCTAAAGAGGGACAACAAGCATCTTTGCAGGGAGGAAGTGCTAGATATGCCAGTTTCCTGCGCATTTTTCAGATGTGTGTATTTCATCTTCTCTCACAATCAGATTGTAAGCTCCTGATCTATTTTAAATCTATCCCTTTTCTCTTTTAAATTCTGCCTCATGTGAGAGATTCTTAAGTTCAAATTGGTATGGAGGACTGAAAAGATGGCTCAACATTTAAGTACATTGGCTGCCTTGTACAGGATCCAGGTTCAGTTCCCAGCATACACATGGCAGCTTACTACTGCCTATAATTCCAAGTCCAGGGAATCCAATACCCTCTTCTGGACTCCTCTGGTACCCAATATACATATGTACACATATGTACAACCAGTCAAAACACCCATATACATAAATAAAATAAATCTTTTTAAAATTCTCATGGAAATAATTCAAATTCATATAGAGTAGATGGGATGGATGGATGGATGGACGGATGGATGGATGGATGGATGGATGGATGAATAAATTTATAGATGGATAGAAGATGACTGGATAGATGATGATGGGTAGACAGACAAATAAGCAGGTGGATGAATGGATGGATAGATATGTGGAAGGATGGATGAATAAATAGGTGAATGGACAGATGGATATGTGGATAGATTATTGGATAGTAGAGTGGACAGAGGATTATAGATAAATGAAGAGGTGAATGGTTGTATGGACAAGCGTTTGGATGATTGAATGGATAGATGGATAGATGGAGGTCAATGTTTTCTCTGAATGATAACGTAACAAAAATGGCCAAGATCCTCAAAGAAGCTGTGTGGCCATATGTAATTTTTTGAAATGCCTATTTCCTAAGTTTCATGTTAGTAGAATTTTTTTTTTGCATTGTGGTGTATGTCCCAGCACTGTCCATCTTGCCTTACAAGGAATAAAAGTAAAAGGGAGCCGTGTCTGTGAGTGTAGTGTCTGATGCAACCACACCTGCTGTGACAACTGAGCCAGGGGACCACTGTCATCATGACCCGAGAGAGCTTTACTCTACAGAGGCCACACAATAATGATCCTGAGAAAGCTACCTGAAAAAAATAAAAAACTGCCTCATCTCAAGGATCTTCACTTTCTTCACGTTCACAGCTGCCTGGCTCCACAATAAGCATCTAAAATCGACATGTCCCTGCCTAAGTCTTTGAGCTCCTGGAGTCCATGTTTGTTCTTGTTAGACACATCTCCACATTGTATATTCACTTGTGTGCCTCTAAATCTTCAAGACAATTTTATCTTTAAGCTTACATATTTTCTTAACATTCTATGGAAAGAAAAGAAAAATATCCTTAAGTGTAAGTGAGGATTTAATCAATGAGACGGAAAAGATCATATACATTGGCAAGAGGTATTGTAGTGAGTCACTCTTGCCTTTTATAAATCCCATGCACCATAAGCAAAAAAATCAGAGAGAAAGCAACAAGGGTCATTTGCCACTGTAGCCTCCCACCACAGTTCTTATTAATCATTTGCTTAAACACCTTTACTCCTCCTGAAACATGTGATCATATTCCTTACAAGCACTTTCCCTTGCTCAGATTGCAAGGAGACCTCCAGTCAACTCTGCTGACTGCTGCCTGAGTTTTTCAGAAGTAACTCTCTGGCCTCTGGTCATGATGGCCCCTGTGGTCTACTTAGTGTGAAAATATCCCACAGTTATATATGGTCAGACCTGCATTTTTCCAGCTCTTCCAACAAGCTGTGCTCCATGACACCGAACCTCTCACTATGCCCCTGGCTCCCTCACTGCCACCTTCTGTCTTGTGCTCATCCTACACTACCAGGGCATACTTTTCTTCACTACCCATTCACAGAATTGTACTCAATTATTAAGGAACAGTAAAGGTTTGCTTCCTAGGCCAGTGCTATGGCTCAGCAAATAAAGGTAGTTAGCACCAAGCCTAAGGATGTGAGTTCAATCAACAGAACCCATGTGGAGGAGGGAGAGAAATGACTTCTAAAACTTGGCCTCTGACCTCTACATGTATGCTGTGGCATATATGCACCCATACATAAGCATACAGAAGGAAGAAAAAGGGGGGAGAGAGAGAGAGAGAGAGAGAGGGAGAGAGAGAGAGAGAGAGGGGGGGGGCGGGCGGGAGGGCGGGAGGGAGGGCGGGGAAGGAGGAAGAAAGAAAGAAGGAATGTACACCTCTAATGTCCTTTTCCTTAACGATGTATCTTAAAAGATAGACTCTAGAATACTGATTTGTCTCTGTAAGGCACTTAATACATTCTTCATGGGAGACAATGTTACATCTCTGAAACAATCAGAACCATTGTATCTTAGTCAGTGTTTATCATTACTGTCTTGGAGTATGTTGCCTTAGTTAGATACCTGGACACAACAAGGAATCAAAGCACTATACAGTTCCCAGCCCCAGAACACACTTGCACATATTTGCATTTATTTCTAGTGCAATGCCTGATGTCATGCTTTGCTTTGAGTATACGCCATACAAAGTATATGGCTATGGAGATGAATTCATTTTCAGCAGGTACTAAGCACTTTCGTGAGATTAAAAACTTTTATTAACAAAACAATGATTTGCTTTAACTGGGAAGACAGCTGGTCACACTTAGAAATAGGTTTTAGGAACTAAGCTGGACATTGGCTGACCACTGATTATGCCATCCTGTGCGAAATCTGTGATGGGGTCAGATCACCCATTACTATAATTCTAATTTCCAGAAAGCTGAAAACCAAGCTGCTTCAAATGTTTTTGTTTTGTTTTTTTAGAAAAGGGACAGTAGAGATGCATTTTATTTAAGTGTGTGTGTGTGTGTGTGTGTGTGTGTGTGTGTGTGTGTGTGTCTGTGCGTGCATGCACGTGGGCATGTGTGTGTTGGGGATCGTGTTGTGGATGTGGCTGTGAATGGGTTCACATATAGCATAGCCTGCATGTGGAAGTCAAAGAACAACTTCTGAGAGTCAGCTCTTTTCCTCCACCATGTGGGTTTCATGGATTGAACTCAAGTCCTTGGTCTTGGTGGCAATACTTTTATCTGCTACACCATCCTGATGGCCCCGGGAAGCAGATTTTTGATGTTCTTTGACAGCATTCATGTGGCCAATGCATCAGGGTCATAATTTGGCCCAAGTAAAGGTGAATATTGCTTCACATCACAGAAACCTGTTTGCTGTACCCTCTTGGAAGTTAGAACACTGTAGGAGGACTGAGATATAAACATGTCTATGACATGAGACAAACTTTGTGCTTACTCTGTCCTAGTCATTTCCTCCTTAGCTGGGAGGTAGAAGAAAAAGATACCATAAGGCCAGTTTTTAAAGTGGCACCAGAAATTTTTAAAGCATTCAATAGAATTTTGCAAAAGCAAAATATTCAAACATAAGATTTTTGACCATCATATGTATTAATAGCAAAACAAAAAAGTCACAAAAGTGAGTTACTGCTAGAGGACCAAAACATGCACAGCAGTGCTATAATTTACTTCAGTTGACCTCCGCGCCCTCACGGTGACTTGCTTCTCCAAGAGAAAATTCAGCAGGGCATGCAACCAGCACAATACCCATGACCCAAACTCAAATCAGCAGCACCAAGGCCTAAATGGTGGCTGTATCTTAGAGAATAAAGAAGAGAAACGCACCCTCTGTGTATGAGGAAGAGAATTCTGAAAGTCCAGGGTACCATATCCCTGTTCCTGGAGGAAGCTGTTAGCATAGCACAACTGAGTTAAGAGAGCCAAGTTGCAATGGACTTGAAAAAGATGAGATGGCATTCAATATCAAACTAAGATGGAACATTGCAGAGCCCAAATACTTTAGCTGCTCTGAGTTAGGTACAGTGCAATGGGAACTTCATATCCAGGACTATCTAAACGCTGTCCATCCCTCTTGGGCATCAGATTTCAGGTCCTAGCTCTGTCTTTTACTTCACTGCATTCCCACCTGTCTTTTCTCCTTGATTTACTTACTGTTCATCTATTCACCCTTTCAATAAATATTTAGGGGAACTTCTTATAGATCAGGAATTGTGCTAGAAGCTGACTATGCAGGCTTAAATCATAGTCATGGTATCCACCCTGACAGAACATTTAATCTGGGGGAGGAAACAGACATTATGCATGTCACGTTTCTAGCATTTTAAATGCTACCATGGGAAAGAAAGAGAAAAAGAAACAAGCCAACTAGCATACAAAACCACAACTGGGGAGAAGTGCCTACCTTGAAAAAAGCTAGCCTATACAATAAGAGCCATGGCTGCAAGTCCCCGACTGCTGGGCCCACCCATTCCTCTCCTGCTGTGGGAAGTGTAGAGGACTAGTGTGAAGTGCTAAAGTCTTTGTTTGCCAGAGTGCTGGGAAACTTTAATCCCAGCACTTGGGAGGCAGAGGCAGTAAGATCTGTGAGCTGGAGGCCAGCCTGCTCTACAGAGCTAGTTCCAGGATGACCAGGGTTCCACAGAGAAACTTCTGTCTTGAAAAAAGAAAAAAGGAGAGAATGACAGTAGCAACCACAGGCTACCTTAAAGGAGGTCTGTAGCCCCCATCAGAACAGTGGCACTGCACAGAGCTTAAGGGGCAAGCACCAACTGTCACCTTCACCTTACCACACAATACAGACTAAAAGCAAAGCTGCCATCAGTAAAACAAAGAAGAGACAGAGAGAGGGAAGAAAACCAAGGGGAGGGAGAGAAGAGAGGAAGCAGAAGGTAGATCTACCAAACTGTCACTTGCATGAGGCTCCACTAGCTTTCCAACACCCAAAGCTAAATAAGACAAGCTTTCCCTCACATGCAGACTCTAGACTTTAAAAAATAAAAGTGAGAGCTAAGAGGGAAAGCACTTCATACTTGCCTTTCTGTGCCGGGCTTATTTCACCGAACGTGACAACCTCTAATTTCATGCATTTTCCTGCAAATCACATCATTTTGTTCTTTGTTATGGCTGAATAGTACTCTGTTGCATATGCTCCACACCATCTTTCTCTAGCCATCTCTTGATGGCTGTCTAGCCCAGTCCCTACCAGCGGGACAGTAAAATCACTGCAATATATGTGGGGTTCAACTCTCTCTGGGAATGCTGACCTGGAGATGAACTTTTTTCCCAATGTTAACATGAGCTATATGGGTGATTACTTTCATATACATCTATATGAATCTTTACCCAGATAAAGTAAAATTATCCTCATTAGTTTTTCTGTAGAATCTACACTTCCTGGAATGTCTTAAGTTGTACTTTTAAAACGCAGTGTATTAAAATAAATACACTTGCAATAAATCAGAAGAAATTGTAGGAATCCTTTTAAATAATTGTTGCTCAATTCCAACAAGTATTTCCAAGTGTTGAAAAACAGCCCTAAAATCCATTTTGTGATCTACAAAAAGCCTCCTATTTCTGCTGTCTCCTGTCCACACATCTCTCCCTGTCTCTGTTTTCCAGTTATGCTGGAGGTGCAGGTGTTGCCCCACTTCTTCAGCCATATCGCCTTCTCCAAGGCTCTGGGTCCTTTAATACTTCTTGTCTGCCCCTATGATGCTTAGGTTTCTCAGTGTCCCCAGATGTTTCCCTTTAGCTGTCTGTCCTACAACTCTAGGTTCTTGGAAAAAACCCATTTAGTCATAGAATCAACACATGGTGGGTTCGGACAGTGCCATTACTATGAGAAATTCCAGAATGTTCCCTTCCCTTAAAGCTGTCAGTCTTCAGTGAATATGAACTTAAGCATATATTTTAACAGCCATCCATTCTAACTTGTGATGCAATGATATACATAATAATAAAAGAAAATAGTATTCCCATGAGGAATAATATATCTAAATTTCTTCATTATTTAGTGTAACAAAACTGGAACATTTGTGGCAGTCATTAAAACCAAGCCACGGGCTTCTTATCAGCCTGCCCCAGCTGAAAAAAAAATAAAGTTGTATTCTGTTTAGCTCAGGTATAAGGGCAGATAAGGGCATAGACTAGATTGCATTAATGCTGCTGCTTAATTATTTATAATGCCAGCCTTAAACAGGGAAAAATAACAATTAACTGGCAAGCATGCCTTGTGCTATGGTTGTGCATTCCAAAGCCCTAAAAGAGCCAGAAAAGAGATGAAACAGAAAGCCTGATACTGTTGGTCCATTCACTTCTGTCCATAGAAAGCTGAGCTGAGAAAGAAAATCACCAACTCTGTCTAGAGAAAATTCCACCATAGAAACTCTAGTAAATATTGCAAGCTTTAAACCCTCAGCTGTAACCACCTCCCTTCTCTTCTGAACACTGTGCCAAGCCCTTAGTGCTCAGAAATAATAACAACAAGCACACATCATGGGGATCGGCTTTTTGACTGATAAAACATTAATGGTAAGTCTCTTTGACAGTCTTCTGTACGAAGTGAGGTTTTAGAAATGCAGCTTTCTCGGTATAACTAACTCATGCCTTTGAAAACTCTCAGCAAGAATTACGTAAGCAATGCATTGAAAAAGAGGGAGACTGCACTGCACACCATGTTTTTCCTTACTGGCAACATCTGACATTATGATGCCTTGGAACTGGCAAAAATTGGTAAAATGATTATCCTTATGCCAACATGCAAAATAACGTACCAAGATGCTTAGGTAAAACTAAGCTAAGTAATGCAGAGTCAAACCAACAAAATAGATGTCTTTGATTTCTCAGTCTTCCTTCATTAAGAATTACTGTCATGAAAAAATACAGGGCAATGTTAAAGTCTCTCTTTTTGGTTGAAATAACCTCAGAAAGCAGCATGCAACAGTTCCCTCCAGGCCTCCACTCTCCTTTTTCCAGTGGGCACTGACAATATCAGCACTGACCCTTGTGTGGCCCGCCATACCTTCAAATGCAGCCAATAAATCCAGCTTTACCATAGTCCTACAGAAATATGAAAAGACCATTGTAGCATCTAAAAATGGAGCTGTTGGTGCGATATTTGTTTAGAGAAAACCATAAACTGCGTGCTAAATCAAAAATTGTAATAATACTTTGCTTTGTTGCCAAAAGCATTACAATAGTTCTGTTGAAATGTGTGGGTTATCTTGGAAGCATTGGAGCGTTGCTAGGTAGGATTCAATGTGTCCTCAAAGTCACTGTTCTTGGGGCTGTGTTTTCAGCAGCGAAAGATAATGACTGCATGTGTTCCTTTGATTACAGCCTCCCCACCTGGTGCAGGAACGCCACCACCACACTATCCTGCCCCCTTCAGAAGCTTCCTGCGCTGGCACCAATGTAGGCCCACAGTGAGCCAAGCCTGCTTTACAGGGAATGTGTGACTGTGCGTTTCTACTCCGACATTCACCCAGAAGTCTGTGCAACTCTGCTTCCCTTTTCTTCTATGAACCACCCCAATCTGTTGGTGTTGAAGAGTAAACCAAGATCAAATTTAGACTTGCTGTTTGAAATCAGCGAAGATGAAACACTTTAGTGCCAGACAAAAGCTGCGATTTTAAGAGTGAGTTTTGGCCTTCTCTGAAATGCCTGGCTCAGGCCGTGTGTTTTACGGCTGAAGATATTGGCATGCCTCACATTTAAGATTATGACACACCGACTTATTTTGAAATTTTAAAGATCTTCCACTGCGCGTGTTTCAAGTCCTCTGTGACTATCATTGATAATTGAGCAATTAACTTGAAATTACCAAGTGAACTATGATGGCACAAGGAGTAGCAAGCAACATGAAAGAGGGAAGACCAGGGGTGCTGCACAGGCAGGAGTCACAAGGAGAGAAGAAGCCATAATGACATGAACAGTTCTGAGTAAGTTTTAATGGTCCCAGGTCTTGGCTCTGAGTGTGCCTGTAGAATAAGTTAATGGAACAAGTCCTGAGTCCTAAGAGCCCTTTGGGGCAGTGTATTCTGGTGCTACAAAAAGGAACCTCCTAACTGGTCTTGTGTAATACTCATGGATTGCTCCAAAAAGTAAGTGAGGGAGTTTCACTGGACAACAAGTACAAAACAATTAGGTTTAAAACCCTGACAAGCAGATCTTAAGAAATACAAGCTCTGTCTGGAGAGATGACTCAGCGGTAAACAGTACCGGCTGCTCTTTCTGAGGACCAGATTCAATTCTGAGCACCTATCTGGCAGCTCACAACCATCTGTAACTCTAGAGTCAGGGGATCTGACACCCTCACACAGACATACATGCAGGCAAAACATCAATGCATATAGAATTAAAAAAAAAAAAACATTAAAAAAATGTAAAGAAATGCAAGGTCATAAAAATAGCTTGAAGGTCTTACTTTACATGTAAACTGCTGAACAAATCAAAATCTCTAAAATCTGACCTCAAGAAGACATTGAGATACAAGACAGAAATGAAGAGACGTGGTCTGGCATAAAAACAGCAGAACCCCAGCTCTCCCAGGAAAACCAGAATACCGCTGAGCAGCTCATCTGATCAAGGTCTACAGAACTGGGCTTTCTCTCTAACACTGCAGGGTGAGTCTGATTTGTAACTTGGTGTGAGCTTCCTTCCACACAAGCTCCGTAGACCTAAATCCTACCTGACTTCAGTGTAGGCCATTCTAAAGGAAAACCAAAAATTTAGGAAGTCATAGTAAAGAAATACTATTAATCATATTTTTTCCCTGAAAAATCCCACTGATACTACTCCAAAACAGCAGTCTGGGATGTGAAACTAGAGCAGGCTGGCCTTTCGGGAGTAAATTAGAAATAGGCAGCAGAGAGCATATAAAGAGCAAGAGTGCATAGACACCAGTATATAAAACTTAAAAGCTTGGTGTAATGGATATGCTGTCAGATTAGCAGCTCCTTTCAATTAAAGTAGATTTCTGGCCTTGGTTCACAAATGTATAGTAGGTCTGTGCATTAATGTAGATACTTCAAATGTCAGTATATCTCTAATTAACATGAGCACACAACTGTAAAACTGAGAAGGCACAATTCTAAATTCCTTACATTCCCAGCACTAATGCTTTCGTGGGGCAGCTCCCGTTGTCATGGAAAATGGCATTCAAGCCCTATTTGTGGATTTTCACAGCTCATCTTTTTTATTTACCTGCTCTATGTCAAGATTAGACTGGAATAATATTCTTTAGAGATAATGCATTTAGACCTACTTTCCCTTAAATTCACAGATGTTCTCCCTGAGGGAGCCTTCGTCTGGGCTATGCTCAGTTTGCCACAGATTTATTTTCATTAAAAACTTATAGCAACAATAATAATAAATAATACCACAAAGATGTGAATTAATGACTCCATGCCCTTCCCCCCCCAAAAAAAAAAAAACTCTATGTAATTCAAAAATTTCGAGCAGAAGTATGACATGTGATAGTCTGGAACACACGTGTAGGAGAAGGCCAAGGAAGTGCCAGCACTCCAGAAAGAGAAGTGAGTGGGGAGAAGGGGCTGGGCCTCTGCTCCCCTGACACAGCACGCAACTGAGGTCAGAGACAGTGACAAAAACAAGAGAAGGAAAATGAGAATTGTCTCTTGAAGGAGCAGGATGCAGTAGGGAGACTGGCGTACACTGGAGCTCAGCTGTGCATCCTGCTGTGCTGACATAGAAGCAAAACGGGCTCATCTCACAAAGCTTGGCCAGTTTCAAGCTGTAAAGTAGGCTCATGCCAACCTAAGCTGTATTACTGCCTCAGGCCTTCAGTTAATCAATTCTCTCTGCCCAACCCACATCATGTATGCACGTGCATGTGCATGTGTACCAGACAATAAAATACTTAGTGGCCTTATGGAAAGGCTTACTATTATTAAGATTATGAGGAGGTAGCATTTTCTATGTGGGAATCTATTTCAAATTGCTGAGTAGACCTGGAAGATTAGAAAAGCAAATTATCTACTGAACCATCTTTGGGTTTTGTTGTTATTTGTTGATTTATTTAATCAATCATTTATTATCATGATAAAATTTAATACATTAAAGGATTAAATAATTATTTTCATTAAAGATAAAAAATTAAATATGACATACAGCATATAGATCAAGAACTTTTTACTCAACGCCTACTTTGGAAAAATATCTCATTTTATCCTTTAACAAGAGAGAAAGAGAAAGGAAAGGGGAATACTAGGATAAGAGATGGTGTCAGAAGCCACAGCCAATCAAATCAGCTTCACAGTGTTTTCCTCTTCTGACCAGACTGGCAGATATGAGCAGAGAGATTCCAATCAGTCTTCACACACCCTTGGTGTGGCCTATTCATTATAGATGTGCAAAATAATATCTCACAGACTGTAGCTGTGAGCTATAGCTTTTTGCCTTAGACATGTAGTGAATAGGCAGTTTCAGAGTAAGGTTCATAAGACCTCTGTCACTGACCCACCCACTGCCCCTGTTTGCTGGCCTGACTAGGTGAGCTGCCTGGTCACTCAGGGTAAGCAGTGACCAGCTCCACAGCAACTGCAAGAAATAGCAGAGCAGTCACAGCTTCCTGTAACATCTCTCCCACAGCTCTACAGCCTAAGACAGCTTTACCAACGCTGGAATCTCTGGTCCATGCCCTAACCTAGCATTTTCTCAAGACTAACAAATGATTACATGAGGCAATTTGACAAGCATGGCTTCCATTCCCATGACCAGACAGAATCTGACCAGAAAGGGTTTGAGGTGTTTTAAGTTAAACTATAAAAATAATGGCATGAAAGCTGTGTAAACAGTGTCCCCTTCCAAAGATCTTTGACCCTGAGGGTCTGGCTCTTGATCACCTTCTTTCAAGGTTAGCACCTCTGTGTCTTGATAAGAAGTGAAAAATTTAGTAAAGAAACCTTGGTTTGATGAGAAATCACATTTGAACAAAATGATGACAATTATATTTGTTTCTTTAAAACCTTTGATCACTTGAAGAACTTACTGGAGAGAATAGAATGCTGGGAAGGAAAGGAGAAAGGGACCAAAAGAAAGGGCAGAGCAAAGACTAGCCAGCTCCAAATCCTTTCCCTTGCCTTGGCATTCTACCAGTCAGCTCAGCTCCTTAAAACCCTTCCTTGCTACCTGGAGCCCCTCTGTCCATCCTTTCCAAAGAGATGCTTTGCATCCCTCTCTGCTTCCCCTCCTAATCCTCACCACTGTTAACTGTGTTAATTAAAATCCTGCATGAAATCCAAATAAGGCATGAAGTGTATACAAGCCTGTGTTCAGGGTTACCTCAGATCACCAGACAAAAGTTAATAACTTCAATAAAGAACAATTTTGTCATTTTCTAAAGATTATGTTTTGTATTTAATGTGCATGAATGTTTGCCTGCATTTATATCTGTGCACCACGTGTGTCCAATGCCCCTTGGAGGCCAGAAGACGGTGTAGAAATTTCCTGGAACTGGAGTTTCAGGTGGTTGTGAACCATTGTGTGGATGCTGGGAACCAAACCTGGGTCCTATGCAAGGGCAGTCAGTGCTCTTAACCACTGAGCACCTCTCCAGGCCCAGGTTTGTCATTCTTAAAGCACTAAAAATATACAAAATCATCTAAACTATGTTTAATATTCATATCTATTAGTTTGATTAGTTCAAAATGCCTGTCCTGATCAATAGTTCCACTGACAGATAAAGCCGATTTTTAGATAAATTTTCAGTGCTTTCTGCTTAAACTCTAATTTTTGACAATTCTTCAATTACTTTCCTAAAAAGTATATTCTTTACCACAACAAAAAATGTTTCTCATATTTCTACTATTGTCAGCTGTAAAAGAAATACCCTTAAACACCAAGATTTGGCAATAGTGTAAACATGGAAGCAAACTCTGGATGCTTAAAAGTAGACTTATGCAGACATGTTTTAATAGCTACCATGTGCTTATGGTTGCTTCTGTATAACAAATATGTGTCAAAGTATTTTAATTAATCTTCTTTGGTAGTATTCAATTTTTTCCTTAAAATTTACTTTTTTTTTCTTGAGAAAAGGTTTTTTTCCTCTAAAATATGGTTTGAAAATATAAAGATACTTGGTGGAGGGGATAAAATGGAGAACACCACCATTTTGATGTCCCTTATATATTCACCAATGTATCTGGCTCCTTAGCATCAATCTCCCTGCACGGACTGCTCTTTGAAACCTGCCTTATCTCACTTCTTCTGAGCATAGACACATAACACTTTTCAAGTTCAGATAACCAGAAGATGTACAAAGTTATCAGGTTAAATATTTATCTGTGGATACGAGAGAATTTTTAAGGTGACCTGTTCCTACGATGGGGTTATTCCCCAAAATAAGTTTATTGTTTAGGCTTCTGGTGGTAGGCCTGCAATGTGCTTCTGTACAGGGAGTCACAACAAACAGGCTTTTTACAACAGCCAACGTTTTCTTCTATACTGTTGATCTCAAAATAATCGCTTATGAAAAACTAATAATATTACTAAAAGGTTATTAAAAAGCTAACCATAATTTACATATGGTTTGATTTGTTTATAAACTGTGACTTTTCCTTTATATAATGAGAAAAGTAATGACTGAGTCAATACTCACAATTATACACGAGGATCACCCCAGCACCCAGAAGTCACTGGTAAATCGCCTTTGAATTCATGAAAGTGACCTAAAAAATTGGATACAAAATGAAATGAAAAAGTGTAAGTAAACTGCATTTAAATGCTTTGTTGAAGAAACATACAGTCTGACAATGAGCAGTAACATTTCAGACAGTCAGCGTCCTCACCTACTCTAAGAACTTTTGCCAAGACTTTTGTGCCAAAAGCAACAATTATTTCATTGTTCTCCATCTAAAAATACAACCTCTCCATCCACAATGGCTTTTTCTAAAAACTACCAGTAGTAGCAGGGATGCTTAAAAGTAGGAGTGAAAACTAAAAGATTTTTTTCAAAGGGGGAAATGAAACTTGCAAGCTTTTTGAAAACTTATCCTGCAAGTTAAAAGGAATTCACTTTATCAGGAATACCCTGAATGTGTTCAACAAAAATATCACATAGGTAGAATTAATAAGGAAAGAGGCAGCATTTGCTCTACATAGGGGGTGGACTGCTGGCTGCTGAGGCTGCACACTGCATTCTGCATGGACCACAGTTCTAGCCAGCATTCTCATGCTTGCACACATTTCAGTTACTCTGAAGTAGCAGATGTAGTTCAAACATGCAAAGCTGGCTTTATAAAAACTAAACTAGCACAGTGAGTCACTTATGCCTCTAAATATCTATGATTTCCTTCCTCTGGAGCCCCCATGCATTAGAAAGTAGTTAGGTCATTTGTTTTTATTGTTTGGCCTAAATAAAGCACATTTTGGTTCCATGAAAACAAAGGGCCTTTGTTATAGAGGCTGTATTCTTTCCAGAATATGAAGACGCTGACGAGTGGTGTTCAAATGAAAGTAATGACGGAATTTAAGTTATTAATTTAGCTCAGAAACTTTCCTGGACTCTAGGGATGAGTTTGACTCATTCTGCGTCTTTAAAAATATACGGCAAACACACAAGTTAGAACTAAGTAGGTTAAATAAAATTCATTCAAGAAACAAAGAAAACTTAGGTCAATATATTGTTGCAGAAACCACTATACCCTGTTTCACAGTCACTACAAATGATCAGAATAGATTAGGGATGCGCATCCGAAAGTAAAACACAGTAAATATCTCATTCTGTCCTCCCACAGGACCTGAAATATGCTTTGACATAAGGGATCGCGGCAGTCTATTCTAATCTCGTGTAAGGACATATGGATGGTGAGGATCTGACATTTGAGCAGGGGAGGATCTGGTTAGAGCAGTGTTTCCTCAACGCATAAATCACAACTCTTCTCGGGGTCACACAATCCTTTCACAAGGTTACATATCAGACATTTACATTCTATTTATAATAGTAGCAAAATTACAGTTATGAGGTAGCAACAAAAATACTTTCATGGTTGGGGTCACCACAATTTGGGGAACTGTATTAAAGGGTCGCAGCACTAAGAAGGCTGAGAGCCACTGGATTAAAGCATCTCTGAGTTGTCTCATGCCATGCTTCTACAGAATGTGCTGCCTCAGGCCCTCCAGACTCTGCTCGACAGTGCTCAGCTGCTATGTGCTTTGACATCCAAGGAGGAAAGACATACAAGAGTCCGGCCAGGAAGATAGCATTATCACTCATCTTTGGTACTCTTCTCTGCGTTAGACATCAAACATTTTAAGATCTAGGAGGGCAGTATTACCTGGAATACAACAGCTCTATCTAGACACTCCACATGAATTACCTCAAAGCAACAGAGTATTGGGTTCTTGCAGGGGGAGGGGAATTTGATCCTTTTACTTCTTTATGAAGATATTACATAGATCCAGCTTCAGTGGCACAGGCCTAGATCCCAGCTACTGGAGCAGCTAAGACAGGAGGGCTATAACCTCAAAGCCAGCCTGGCCTACAGAGTGAGTTCAAATGAGGCCCGACCTCAGCATCAACACTAAAGAGAGGGCTGAAGGTGTAGCTCAGTGAAAGAGCATCGGCTTAATATGTCTGAGGCCATGGGCTCAATTAGTTCTCAGGGAAAAAATTAAGTTTCTCACAAAAGAAATCTACAGCAAAATGCTAGAAATTCAAAAGAGTTTTCTAAATCTACGCAATTTCTCTTTTAAAAATATCATATCTTGTTTCTTTGATGATGACTCTTTTACAGGCATGAAATGTAATTAGGAGAGATACATGACACATCCTGTTCCTTCACTGTCATGTGAACAATGGGGGGACATAAGAAAAGCAACTAGAAAATATCGTGCCTAACAAGAATTGAACTTTTTCAATCATTGAGCTGTTGCAGAATTAATTGGAGCCCATTACCTAGTGTGAAAATGCCTGTGAAATTGTACTTTGTAAACTTGCAGGCATATAAACATAGAGATAGAAAGATTTTTCATGTATGTATATATAGGTATTTGGGTTTTCTATAAACTCTAACTCTAGCTCTGAAATATTTTAAATCTTGGAACAAGCCATATTCCAGACATTGTGGTCAAAAACAAAAAAAGATATTCTAATACTACAAGAAATTCCCTATACCCCATCTGTCAAATCAATGCTGTCCTGATACATGTAGGTACAGGTATCTTTCAGTCAGACTGTCAATCAACTTAAACTACTGGTAAATTCCAGAGCAAACAATTGGAAGAGGGTATATATTCTTCACACCACATAGTTCATTGTCATAAACAACAGCAAAAAAAATTACTTTACTGTATCTTCCTCAAACATAGAAAACAGGAATAAAGAAGCAACATGTCAGAACAGGCTCAGAGTGCTGTCCTGCACACACATATTCTATACGCTAGCTAGAAAAGATATTTCCAAAAGTACAAGTGGCCACTTTAGTCCTGAGGGCAGCACACGAGTGAGAAGATCTGCAGGAAATGCCAGAGAAAATCACAATCTGTTCTGGAAAATCACAGTCTGTTCAGTCAGAGGAATTCTCAGAACACCCTGGGCCCACAGATTATTCCCAGAACACCTTGGGCCCACAGACTGTCCAAACTTCTGCTCTCCCATTCACTCAGGCAGCAATGGGCCAGGCATTTCCCTGGAGCATAAAAGCACAGAAAGATATTGTTTTAAAGTCTTACCCCTCAAAATAATTCTATCATAGACTTTTATATTCAACACAGTGGTAGCCAGCGCCCTACCTTCCATTTGTCAACCCTTCACACATTCTTAGATAAATTTTAAAAATATCTCAGTATATCTCAATATTTAAAAAGCATGAAAAATCTAAAAGAAAGCGTACAGTGAAGAAATACTAATATCCAATAATACAAAAAATTTAACATAAAAAACTAAGCTTATAATCAGAGAAATATAAGTAAAATATTTACCTGAAATACCAGCAAAATGTTTTATAAACTGGATCAAATAGTAATGGTGAGGAGTGGGTAAACAGGAACATTCATGTACCATGAACTGGACTCTAAATCATGGTATCATTCTGAACAGAAATTCAACGGTAACTGTTAAAGTGCTAAATGTCTGTATCCTTCAAACTGTCTAACAATTATCCTAAAAGAACCAATCACAAACACATGAAAAGATACAGCACATGTAATATTTGTGTTCATTGTAATACACCTATAATAGTTAAAAAAAATCAAAAGCAACCAAGTGGTTGGATAAGTTAATTATGACACAGAAACACTACTTTGTAATTATTTAAAATTAGGGTATAAATCTTATATTTACTAATACTATGTTACCACAATATATTTCTTAATAAAAACAATGCATATACCAAAAACAAATTTATAGAAAAACAAAATAGCTATATATACATAAGTGAAAATAAATATATATACATACATACATACATACATACATACATATACATATATATGCAAGTTTTACAAAGTACAATTTCACAGAAATTTTTACAGTAGGTAGTGGGCTACAAGTTCTTATTTATTGTTATTATTCTTACAGATTGATGTTATTTGGGGGATTTATATGTAACATGTCTAACAGATGCAAAAACAGCTTCTAAAATCCAGTGTTGTTTAAAATTCAGATGAAATCAGATCTATGGCAACTTGCTATTAGTCTAGGAACAAAAGCCAAGTGTTAATATTAGGGGTTTTCAGAAGAAAAAGAAACTCAGAGTTACTAGGCAACTTCAGACCAGTGTCTGAACATCAAATAAAGAAGCCATGAAAACTCAAAAAAAGCCTGTCCCATTCTGCCAAAAATAGCCGACAGATCAAAGGTAAACAGCAAATAAAAACACAGGGCACCTCCCCATGTAATTAGACTTTAAAAGCTTTAAGGCTAACCTTTTTTAATCCTACATAAAGTTCTGTCTCCAGGCCACACCCATTTCTTTCTTAACACTCCTCCTTTTTTTCTTTACTGTTTGATTTAGCAGGAAGGTTCAAACATCAACTAGGCAGTTAGATTAAATGGCCTTCCAACCCTGAATGTCCGTTAAAAAACAAACTTGTAAACAAAATTTTGTTTACCTTTACATTAAATTATAGCATTGCACATTAAAGAATTGACAAAGAATTAAAGAATTTTACTTTCTTGACTCACTGACTTGACAAGGCTATATGTAGTGAACCACTGGCTTAAACTACTTGCCTTCAAAACATTTCTTCCTCAGCACTAATCTTTTACATTTCAATAAAAATTGAAATCTTTTACATTTCAATAAAAATTGAAATATTAAAATACTTATAATAGTCTCTGTGTAAATCTAATGCTTTTCCTAGAGCTATTTACTCTCCTACACACACCTCGACTACGTTAATCTTAACCAAAAAAAAAAAAAAAAAAACACTTTTTTCATTGTTTTACGAGACTGGACTCATTTTTCCTGAATTCCACAAGGCTTAGCTTTTGCATTTAATGTTTCTTTTTTTTTTATAATTTATTTTTTCTCAAATCGTAATTCATTCACACAGGGGTTATAAACACAGAAAGGCAGGATGTGGGGAAGGGAATGACACTGGAGTGTGGGTTTTCAGGGGGAATACAGATATCTTCAGAACCAGGTATCGGCTGGGTGAAGGTTCAGGGGACAAGTCACTATGACTCTGCCTATGACTCGCTTAACCTTATCTAAGTTGGTATTGTCTGCCAAGGCTACCTATTTACAAGGTCTATGACTACTCAGGCTTGTAAATTTCCACAAAAGCTGCCTGTTTACAATAGCTTATAGCCATCTGTTTCAATGTTTTTCCACTGAGACCCAAGACTTGGTGTTAGTATACATGTATGACAGGCCTATTGCTAATTTTAGGCCTATGGCTGATTTTAGGCCTTCAGTGTGGAAGCAGGGTTGCCCCTGACATCTCCTCCCTTCTCTAAGTATAGAAGGGCTGTGGCAATTCTAAACTTGCAAAGGCAGGGATAGAGGCCTGACCTCCAGTAATTGAAGGGGACCTTGTAATGGCTCCGGTCCCCCTGTCGTTGTCCAGTGAGGCATGAGGGCCATACCCATCCCGATGTCTTTTTCCTGGAGAGGGGATCTCTCTGGGTTCCCTGAGGGACAAGCCTGACTGCATTTAATGTTTCTTAATAATCACGTGAAGCACTTTTAGCTATAAAAATACACTGTGAATTTTGACTTTCAAAAGAATTGATTAAAAAAAGCTAACACTCAAGTGTGGTATTGGGAGTGTTTACATGTATGCAGGTACACGTGTACATGTGCACACATGTATGAAGGCCAGAAGTCAACTCCATGTGCTATTTCTAGAGAGCTACCCAGTTTGTTTTCTGCTAGTACAGCACTCTTCCCTAGAAGAGCTTGCTTCTTTAGTGAACTATGAGTTCTACTCTTAAAGAGTTCCAAAGATAGTTCTTAGTGAAGCCAGATCACTTAGCTACTCATGTATTCTGTTCCTCAGTCTACATGATCAATATTATGTCAGTGTAAGGGTCCCACCTCAAAAGGGACATTAGAAAAACAATCAGAGGAGATGACTGAGCAGCACAGAACTACATGACATTAAGATAGTCTTTTATTTTAAGAATATTGGCTACTCCATTGATAGTCAAACCCCTGGATGTCAGGATTCTTCACAGTCCTTAAAATTTACAAGTCACAAAAAAACTAGTGCTATATTTAGGAGTATCTGCTATGCTAAAAACTGAAACTTGGTTAATTTTTAAGTTTTGATTTATTAAAAATAACAACAATAAATATACTATACAACAATATAATAGTTAATGAAATACATTGTTTCTCACTTTTATAAATTTCTTAAATGCTTTGTCCTCCAAAAGACAGCTATGTTCTCCTGGATGCCACTAAAGTCAAACTGTTGACAGACTAGTTTAGTAACAACAGTAAGAAGTATCCATTTTTACACAACTACATACTCAGAAAGAGGCAGAATGTTTTGTAGCCTTTCCAGATAATTGTGACTATTTGTCTTTGATCTACATCAAAAACTTACAAGTAGCAATTTCTCAAAGGTCAAGGACAAGATGGAATCTGAAGCCTGAACATTATAGTATGCTTTTTGTACCCTCTGACTTAAGGGCCTTACCTGGGTCTTCCAAGCATACATAGCTGTAGCATCATTCATTCATTCATTTGAAAAGTACTGCCTCACTGACTTACACCGACATCCAAAACACTGACCTATTTTACTATACAGCAGTTTTAAAACATTTCCTAATATTTCCACCAATCCTACCAGAAATGTTTTTTAAACCTGTTGGGAACCCATCAAGTTCCTGAAAGATTACATTTTACTAACAAAGAACAGAATCAAGTGCCTTTCTTTTCCTTTTTTTTCTTTTTTCTTTCTTTTTTTTTTTTTTGGTTGCATTTCCTTAAATGAGTAGACTCACTGCTCAGCTTTGAAAATACATCTGCCAAGGGCCAAGTCAAAACAGCCATTGTGTGTGTCTTGTTAACTATACTGTCAAATGAAGACTATGCTTCACCACATGTGCTCATGTACACACCTGACCTTCCTCACAACGAGCACCACATTGGATATGCAATATGAGCACTCTATTACTTCCAATTTCAGAATATTAAATCAATACTAAAGAACTAAGAAAAATCAGTCATTTTTACTCATGTCTTCATAAAGGTTTTTTACAAAGGCAGCTTATTACTATGAAGCAAGATCAAACCACAGACCATAAGCTTTCAAGAAATGTTAGTGATTCTAGATCGGTCCCTAAAGCTTTTGCACTGACTACAGAAAAAATCCCACATGCTTTATAAATAAAGGCCACTGGAGCAGAACCAAGCACCGTTAGTGGCTTAAAATGAACACTAGGGTATATTTTGCAATTTCTTCATTCAACAAACACGTACACTTTTGCCTTCAGTCCCTTCACCTTTCTTAGCAAATGCATGTCTTTGGAATACCCATTGTCCTGATGGACTTTCCGTTTGTTTCATTTTGTTTTGGCTTTAAGCTGGGATTGAACTCATTACTTTGTGCTTGCCAGGCAAGTACTCTAACACTGAGCTACATCCTCACCATCCTTGTTTATTTATAGTTATCAGCTTTTTCTTATCTGTTCATCGTCTATGTGGTTTTGAGCATATGTGTGTCACTTAAAGGCAGCAAAGGAAGTCTTATGTGAGTAGAACTGGTAAAACAATAACTAGGGTGCTTCTTAAGATTTTTTTTTAACATTAGGCCCATCCAGACATACCAATTGCATAGTCCTGAAACATAGTTGGCCCAGGAATCTATTTTTATGCAGTAAAACATAATTTCCCCAGGTAATTTCTCCCTGGTAAAATTCAAGAGTGGGCTGAAAAGCCAGTGTACTGCACAGAAGTAAAATCATAAAAAAAAATTAGTAAATTTTTTAAGTTTTATTATTTGTAAAAATTGTAAAATGTTTTATCTTATTGAAAATCTTTTCAACAAGTAAGTTTTTTTAAGCTATGAAGTATTTCCTTCAATGTAAATTGGGATTGGAAACTAGACCTGGGGTTTACTAGAGATTAAAACTTAGTTATTACTGGGTGGGCTGTTTTCTTCTTTTGAAGATGAGATAAAGATACAGGAATGTGGTTAGCATTTTTGAGAGCCCACAGGTGCGTGGCATAGACTGGCATCTCGGAGGATTCAAAATGATAAAGCTCAAGTTCAGAGCTCCTGCAATTGAGGTCTGGATTCCTCCTCTTATGATAAAAACTGTAGCTAAAGGTCTCACATTGGTAGAAAGAATTGCTTCCTCTAGTCCTGAATTACACTCACTGGTAAGAATTGGAGGCAGAACACTGAAAATAGCAACAATGTAACAAAATTTTGTAAATAAATATCAGATACTAAGAAGCCGGGACATGTTTCATTCAGCTTGCTGTTTTCTAAACAGCACCCTGGTGAAAGTGAGTAAGACGGGCTGCTCTGTACACCAAGCAAGTTAAGCCAAGATATATTTAAAGACATCTTAAAAGGGTCAATTTGACCCTCGTTTTAAGAAACTTCTTGTTGCCGCTCTCAGAACCACTCCCTCTTAACCACATATAATGACTTGGGTAATGGAGCTTGGTAATTGAAAGTATCAGCCAAATAACACCAAGATGAGTTGACACCGCCTGTTGTGCAAATATGTACTTAGGATGGTTATAAAAATAACAGCTGCATTATCAAGTGGACACCAACCAGAACAACTTACATGAGTGCAGAGGGCCAGTGTGGTCTGAACCTGCTGTGCGGCACGATGTGGCACTTTATATGTTGTATTTCTAAATTCATGGCAGAAATTTAAAAGAGGAGAGATCGTAAAAAAAATAAGGATTTGGTACTTGGGTAATTAAGAGCCAAATTTCCTGGGTGTGTCATAGTTACGCATTGGGCAGTGCTTGCTTTCTCTGCTGGGCACCATGCTAAGCCCTGGAGAAGCACAAGTAACAGAGTAGAACTGGTGATGTCAAGGTGCTCACAGTTGGTGAAGTTGCCTCAACAGTGTAGAAACGTCCAGTAAAGAAAGCAGACTAGAAACTGCACAGCCTCGTGTTCTGTGATAAAGAATGTATATTCTAGAATGAGAATATTGTGGTCCTCTCTCAGCTTTTGTGACAGTTGGAGGTAAGAACCTGAATCCTGGGACACAGTTTTCACACATACATTTCTTCTCAGCCCTGAATCTCAGCTAAAACATGTCCAAATCACATATTATACAGATGACATGATGGCTGGTATAGCCACCAACTTGTATGTGCCTAAGCATCTGTGCAAGGGTCAGAAGTCAAGGTTGAATATCTCTATTATAGTTTTCTACCTTATTGTTTCAAACAGGGTCTCTCATTGACCATGAAGCTCAATGGTTAATCTAGAGCAGCTAAGCAGTGCAGAAGCTACATGTCTCTGCCTCCCAGAGTTGGGATCAGAGGTATGTGGTGACATGCCTCGTTTTCACATAGGGCTGAACTCAGGTCCTCATACTTGCTCAGCAATTACTTTCACATTGCTAAGGCTTCTAGTAATGCTGATAGGACAAAATGTGCTGACTAACCACTGCAGACCCAACTGACAGGTCAGCTGAACACTGTGAGTCAGTCCTCCCTAACCTAAACAGGTCTTTACCCACTCTCAGAAACACAGCAACAGGCAGCATAGAGAGATCTATTTATATTTTCAGAACATCTCAAGGGTCTCACAGTAAATTACAGACAAAATCTGTCCTGGCATCTCACAAGAGTTGCCCCACCTCTGAGGTGGAAACTATGGTCAAGAAAACAAACACATAGCTTAAAGAAGGCCTGGCAACATACTGGTGGCAGAGCTTGCATGCTAAGCCTGTTTGCAATTACTAAGCTATATCCATTCCAAGGTGAAAAAAATGCCTCCTGTGCTTCATCTGTAGAACAGGATGGTCAGCAACAAGTTTCAGCCCTTTACCTTTGTCCAAACGGAAGCTGGGACAGCTTGGGTTTAAACATATTCAGTGCTAGCACCTACCTATCTCCCCAGCCCCAAACAACTATCAATTTTTTTCCTGTCCAAAAATTTTTCTTATTTCACTTTCTCTTGATGACTCTTTCTAGAAACAAGGCTTGATGGAACAGTAGTATGTTTGTGCATGTGTGTGCACATGTGCCCCTGTGTGTGCATGTGCGTGTGCGTGTACACAATTTAAAATGCCCTACACACTCTACATCATCCAAAAATGGGACAAAAACTCCTTTGTATTTGAAGAGATGTAGATACCCTAAGCCTTCTAATACCCAGCCCTGAATCTAATGTCATCCCCATCAGCCCTGATTCTGTTGAACTGATGGTAAGAAAAGAAGACAACTAGGGCTAGCAAGATGAGTCCAGTGAGTAAAGGTTCTTGCCACCAAGCCTGAGGACCCAAGTTCAATCCTTGGAATCGACACAGTTGGAAAGAGTTAACTGACTACCACAAAATGTCCTCTTAACTAAACACACACACACAGACACCTCACATATGATAGATAAATAAACAAATATGCTTTATAAAGAAAGGAAGACAAATACTACAAATTCTATCACCCATGCACAATTCAGCTGATGTCCAATTTCCAAGTGAATTTCTACAATCATCTGTAAGAAGGGATTGCTACACATAAGAAACCTGAAACATTCTCGAGATTAAACATGCGTTTCTCAGCAGGTGCCATGGTCAGCACTGAAGCTCAGCGTCTCACTTCAAACCTCAGGATCTCTCCCTGTCCCATAAATGGAGCTGCTTAGCATCTGATACCCCAGCCCCTTCAAAGCCTTTTGGCTCTTATGCCAAGAACTCCTTTTAAAAGATTCTATACGCTGCCATCTGTATCTGCTGACCATAACCCTGCTTTTCAACTCCCAAAATTCTTCAAAGACAGACACTCTATCAAGCACACATGTCAACCCATTCAAGCCTTTTCATGGACTTCCATTTCAGAGTAACTTGTGGGATAAACCCAGAACCTTTGTACAATGCTAACAATGCTAAAACTCTACTGATGAGCTACATCTCTATCCCCTGGTCATTCTTTAAAAAAAAAAAAACTAAAATAAAATCTTAAAACATATATATTATATGCATTACATGAAAACTTAAAGAAACGATAAAAGCTTCATTAAGCTTTAAGAAAGAAAGTCATTAAGAAAATGGGAAAAATTATGCTACCAATGTAAGTATTTACAGATGACAAAACAGAAAAGCAAGAAAGCTTTAAAAAGTGTCCAACATCATATTAATTTTAAGAATGTGGCATTCGTGAGCATAAGGACAACTGGACACTCCTGTTCACTGGTGAGAACAGTGGTGCCTTCCTGAAGACAGCTGACAGATTGGCATTCACTATACATAGCATTGATGGCAAAAATACAGATATGGGAAGATGTAAAAAGATCTTGATAAATTTTAAATGGTGATGGCTTTTGTGACAAAAATCTCATTTGTCTCTTTCCTAAGTAAAGTGCTGGACTAGAAGGTGAAGAGGCATGTATAATGCTCACAGCATTGCTCCTGACAGTAAGTGTCTGGGAGCCAGCAAAGGTCTGTCAGCATAGACATGAGTAAGATCCAACCTCAGAACAGAGTATGGTGCAGGCCTTAAAGCTGGGACACACACTTATATATAGTTACGGCAAGGAAGAAAGCCACAGATATCTAAAGAAAGGAGGCTGAAGAAGCAAAGCCATAACATGTTCCATAAACATAAAAACAAACTATCATGTGTGCACAAGTACACATTAATATAGGAATGATACACAGGGAACTAATCCTGAGTAGAGATACATATCTGAGTATGGAATACATGCATAAATAAAGGAGATATTCAGAGAGAGACTTAGGAAGTGCTGGAGCATAAGGAACTGCTGCTCCTCTTCCCGTATTGCCCAAATCATTTACATGCATGGCTACTCAGTTCTCATAGATGCAGAGGGAAAAAGGCTATTTTTATTTTTAAAAAAAATTAAAAATTGGGTAAAGATTAAATTAAAGCTCAAGCACAGTTATTTTTAGAACAAATTATAAGCTCCAAAATGACACTGGAAACGATAAATAATGGGTTGAAATGGTGCTTTGAAATGATTACATTTACCTTATTAAATAAATTCAATGCTTATGTATATATATAAATATGTAAGACACCTACATTATACATTTATCTACTTATATTATAAATGATTAAGCCTTTATAAAAAGGTTGAAGGAAATTTGAAAAACATGTTTCCAGAAAGTCTGTTTTGATGTGAGCACGATTACTCTGATTTAAAATGCAGAAGAAGAAGAAATGAACTGGCAACGAGAGGAATACGGAGCTGCCTGTGTTCCAAAGTCATCACGGTTTTAAGGAAACTTAGTCTTCTCACAATGCATAAAATTATGTTGTTATTAACATTTTTATTTAGAACCCTAGGTGATAATACAATATACTAGTATCAGAACACATAACAAAAATAGGAATACAGATTATTTTTGCATGACTTTAAAAAAAATCAATCCTATGGAAATTCCCTGAAATCTAGGAGAATGACCCTAGCAAAGACGCTTAGTAATGATGGATACAGAACCTGAACCAGCCATCTCCTATAATCAGGCAAGGCTTCCAACCAACCCAGTCACAAAACCGTCGACCTACAATTTGTCCTGCCTGCAAGATGTGCTGGGATTAAGGTGGCTTAGAACTTGTGAGAATGACCAACCAATGACTAGTCCAATTTGAGACCCACACCTGACACTGGCTGGATGGTCAGGGACCAGAGACTGGATAGCTCTGAGACCTAGGATAGAATCAAACACAACTGGAAAAAAAAAGGCAATAAAATTATTCCTAACAATATTCTGCTATAGTAAAAGACCAGAGCCTAGCATAATTGTCATCAGAGAGGCTCCATCCAGCAACTGATAGAAGCGGATGCAGAAACTCACAGTGAAATATTAGGTGAAGCTCGGGAAGCCAAGCAGAAGAGAGAGAGAAAGTATTGTAGGAGCCAGAGGACTAAAGGAAACCTCAAGAGCATGGCCCAAACCATCAACTAACCAGGGTTCATAGGGGCTCACAAAGGCTTACAATCAGGGGGCCAATATGGGTCCTGTACAGATATGTTGTGTAGCTTAGTGTTCTTATGGACCTCCTAACAGTGGAAATGGACTCCGTTTCTGACTCTTTTGCCTGGTTTTGGGAAACTTTCCTCCTAATGGATTGCCTTACCCAGCCTTGACATGAGGGTATGTATCTAGTCTTATTGTAACTTGTTATACCATGTTTTGCTGATATCCCTTGGAGATCTGCTCTTTTCTGAAGAGAAATGGAGCAGGAGTGGAACTACAGGAGAGAAGAGAAGGTGTGGAGGAACTGGGAGGAGAAGAGGGAGGGAAAAAACATTTGGATATAATAAATGAGAGAAGAATAAATAAATTTTAAAAATCAATCCTATGCTTAAATAAGAGACTAAAAAGAACTGTTGAACTGTTAGCTAAGGCTCCACTGACTTGGAAAAGGGGTAAAGTTTATTCTTTTCTTTCTAGTTTTGTAGTTCCTTAAATTTTCATATTGCTGAATAAAGCCATACAAAATTTTGCAGTTCTTTATGGAGTTTATATTTGTAAAGTTCACAATCCTGCCAGTATTCAGGACTTTTTTCTGGACTGTATTAACATGCAGTACATGTCTTTAACTAGTAATATGAGTTCTATTTCCTATATTGAAAAGTTCAGCCTATAGGTGCCGTATTGAATGCTTGTTACAGCTTTCCTCTGGAGCCCTGGACAGCCACAACAGAAATGTGCATGCTGCACAACCTCTCTTATATACAGTAAAGTTTTGGTTTAATAAACAGAATTACTCAACTTTTCTCAGATCAGCAATGTTCCTCAAAGATGCAGAATGGAAGGGTTTACCTACTTTTTCTTTTGTGAGTAAATTTGTTTCCTCATCTGTGAGTGGCACACCATAACCCTGTCTCATGAAGCTGACACTGAGATTATACAGAAGGAGAGACATCAGTGCAGTTTCTAGCACAGAACAGAACTGGACAACTGGTAGCAACTGTTACTGTTATGTTCAAATATTTAAGTTCACTTCACAATGTTGAAACCCTTAAAACTTGTAACATTCGCCTTAACATCTTAGTTTCTAATCTGTAATATAAAAATAATTCTACCTATATAAATAAGAGTTTTAAAACCATTAAATAAGATCATACACATAAAATAACCTACAAAATAGTGAGGGTTTTTTTTTAACAGTTTTTGGTAATTATTGTGAGAAAACTTCCTTTCTCTAAGATTTCAGTTAGTAAGCAATGGCAATTTTGTGACTAACACAGATTCTATTGCATATACTCAAACTTCCCTGGAGGCATACCAGTAGCCATGGAGGCTCTGTAAGGGAAAGGGCCAACTGCATTCCAAAAAACAATTGTTCACATAAACAGGGTGGCAGATTTGGCTTTTCTGCTTCCCAACTCATTGCACTTTACAGGCTAATCTGTGACACCCTAGCAATACCTTAATAATACCATTTAGACTACTGCTTTCCCAGAGTGTGTCCTATGCAACACTACTTCCCTAATATTCAAGGAAACTCAGAGCTGTTCCCTGATCACATGAATTCAGGAAAGTTCAGACTGAACAGATTTTGTGCCTGAGGAACATTTTTGTACATTAATGTCTATGGAAATCTCAAAACAGATAGGTAAAGAAAGAAGTTTACAAGTAACTGATGGATTATTTTGTCACAGTTTTTAAATGCTTACCACTTATTTGATCATAAACAAACAAATCAGGCAGAAGTCTCCTGTCACTGAGTTTACCTTCTAACGAGAAGGCAAACAGGACACAATGAGGTGCATGAACAGTATTTCAGACAAAAGCAGCTAATGAGAAGATGCATGAAGCCATCTGAGCAATGAGCTCAGCAGAGCTGGAGTGTGGGACTCAAGATGCCCAGAAATTAAGCACTACAATAAAAAAAAGTCATTCTGTGTAATTTACAAAAGCTATTTCTAACTCAAAAGTAAATGACTTGTCAAAGTAGCACACACATACTAGCCAAAAGAAAACACTAATAACATCAGACAAGGGTGGCTGAAAGTAAAAAACAATCACTAGAAGAAAAGGACTACTAGTAATGGTGACAATAATGACAGTAACAGTAAAAAAAAGCAATTCACCAACAGAACAGAGCAGGGCTGTTTGTATGAACTGAAACTCATAGACCCAAAATATCTAGTTAAATTTAGTATAAATGTAAAGAAAAATAAACAAACTCATAAGCAGAGTGAAGTTTTTTAAAACTTCCCTTAAGTTTTTTAATTAAAAAGGGGGCTCTGTTGAGATTGCTCAACAGATAAGGACAAGGGGCTCTGTTGAGATGGCTCAATAGATAAGGACACTTGAAGGCTGGTGACCTTCCTTCAATCCCCTTAATCCAAGTGGAAAGAGAGAACACACTCCTGCAAGTTGTCCTCTGATCTCCATGTGCACACTGTGATGTTCATGTACCCCTATGTACACAAATCCATTCACACACACACAATAAATTAAAATTTAATTTATATATTCATACAATTTTATATATTAAATACTTCTCTTGATAGTTCTTAAAATACATAGCTCTTAAAATACATAGACTAAGATTAATGGTGGCACACACCATTAATCACAGCACTAGGGAGGCAGAGGCAGGTGGATCTGAGTTGAGGTCATCCTAGTCTATAGAGTGAGTTCTGGGAGATTCCAGAGCTGCACAGAGAAACCCTGTGTCACTATCTTGAAAAGCAAAACAAATCAAAACAAAAAATACAATGACTAAATAAAATAAAAGATCTAACCAGTATTATCAACAAATTTGAACCAATTGACTGATTTAGACTGGTGCACCTAACTTAACAATCACCACCACATCATTTCTTTAATGGCTAAACTATTGGAAATACTGAAAGCATTTCCTTCAAAGTAAGAAATGTGACAAGAATGATCACTGTCACCTCTTCTGTTCTTGGTATGGCACTGAACAATACAGCATGACAAGACAAGATAAATGTAAAATGCAGGGACTGACAGAAGCATCAACAGAAAATGCAAGCCCTGAATGGAAGACACAGGACCAGCACTGTATGAAGATGGCTGTACACAGGCGGTTAATCCCACCAGTCAATTTGACAGGATTTACAGCTCCTAGAGGACATACCTCTGGTGTCTGGGAGCCAGTTCCCAGACTGGTTCACTGAAGAGGGCAGATCCACCCAGAATGTAGACAGCACCACCCCATGAGCTAAGGTGAATCAGAAGGAACCAATGAGCTGCAGAGCAGCGTTTCTGTCTCTCTTCCTGACTGCTGACATAAAGGCACCAGTCCCTCATGGGCCCACTGTAGTGTCTTCCCGAAGAGTGCATTGTGCCTTCAAACCAAAGCAGACCTTCCCTCCTCCTGCTTCTGCCAGGCACTCCCTCACAGCAGTGAGGAAAGTAACACATAAAATATAAAAGCCCACAGAGGAAGGATTACAAGTGAATCTGGCAAGTTTGTTTTGTGCCAGAGCACTGTACAAAAAAAATATACATACATACATTTCTATGCATAATCCCAAAGAGAATAATATATACTACTTATAAAAATTATTTCAAAATTACATTTCTATAAATACCAATACAGACATCAAATATTTAAGTAAAATGTATAATGAAAGACATATAAAACCTCCATGTAATAAACCATAAAATTTTTGAGAATAAGTCTGAATTGAAGGCTGGCAATGGGACCAATGTTGTAGAGTGGAAGATTCAAAATTTTATAGGAGTCCATCTCCCCAAACTAACCTACAGTTTCAATGCAACACCAATTAAAGTTTCAATAGTCTAGGCATGTATACGTATAGTTCTTGAGTGCACGTGTGCACACACATATCATACATACGTACATACATACATACATACATACATACATACATACATACATAGAGAGAGTGAAAGAGAGAGAAAGAGGGAGGGAGGGAGGGAGGGAGGGAGGGAGGGAGGGAGGGAGGGAGGGACGGACGGACGGACGGACAGACAGAGAGAGAGTGTGTGTGCAGGCTTGCTAGGCTAGGCAGCCAGCCATAGAGAGCAAAGACCCGCCCACGGGAAGACAGGCAGCAGAGACTCTTGACAAGGCTACACTGTTGCTTAGCATTGTGGGCACCATCAAATGATGAGGAAAGGCAGGAATCCCACTGGACATCTTTATGGAAAACTGCAATCAAGCCTGGCCTAATCCTCACACTTTCAAATCCATTCCAATGCTTCATGAGTCTAAACTTTCAAAGTGGGACAATGACTCAGAGTCTTAAATGAAAACCCAGTGGATTGCAGGTATTCCATGGAAGTGTTTCAAGATTCCATTATCACCTTAAAATTATTCAAAGTGCTGCATTTTTTCCTAGGGAAATGAATGACAGGTGTCCCATTTTCAGGGTTCCTGAGCCCAGTGCAGTGGGGACCATGAGCTCTCAGCATGTTTCCTATCACCTGGCTAGACTCTTGCCTCCTTTTTCAGAGGCTTCTCTTAAAGGTACCTGGAGGGTTATCCCAGCACTGGCTCCACTGCAGCAAAGGGTATAAATGCCCCTGAAGGAAAATCTCAGCAAATGTTCATAATCACAAAGCAAGCGTTCTAGGCTGTTCCTTTAGGAAGGTACCAGTGACCCAGTTGGAGCCCTTCCATCGTCCCAGCCAACACTCCTGCACTCTGTCTCCCAAGGCCACCTGCCCCTGCTGTCACCACAGTCTCCATAGCTGTTGGGAACCACCCACCAGGAACTAGCTTTCCTCTGGAGCACATTAGGGGATCCCACAAGTCAGTAAGGTGAGTCAAATGCCTGAATAAAACAGTGGTTCAAAAATAAGTAGGATTCACAAAGGATGACTTCTAAATGGTCCACAAACTTTAAAAGGCACTAAAATGTAGTCATACTAAAGAGAACTACAAGTTAAAGCCATTAGAAGATGTTCCACCATGACCCCAGAATGCTGCAGCCACAACTAATATCAGCAGTGAAAGGGGCAGGAGCTGACCAGACGAGCCCTGGTGCACCACCAGCAGGAGTAAGGAAGGACTTGTATCTAAGGAGAGAACACAGTTCATCCACTCCGCAGATTCCCCCAGCAAAGGTGCATGCCCCTGTGCACGTCGGAGAGCATGCTTCCCACAGTGCTGTTCATATGAGCCCCAAACTGGAAACGTCTGCCAACACAAGACTGGGTAAACTGTGGTCAGTACTCAATGAAATACTTAGTATACAATGATAAAAAAGCATACCATTATCATCACCCAGAATATTCAGAATGGATCTTACTGCATGGATTGAAAGGATCAGGACAGAAAAAAGACAGTAAATCTACAATTCTATTTATATTTGAATACAGAAAATAAGCAAACCAAAACTGTCTTGTTTAGGCATTCCTGTTCTGAGGTGAGACCACAAGGAAACTAAAAGACACTATTACCTCAAAAGAAAAGCAGTGTTGGCTTTATCTTAGGATGGGGGTGGGGCTTCTACAGTGCTGGAAACACTGGACCTGTTAACCTACACAGCAGTTGTAGATGTTTGCCCCAGGAGAAAAGACCTTTTTTTAAAACCAGGTGTGGTAACATGCTCCTGAATTCCCAGTTATTGGGGGATAGAGAAAAAGGGAGAATAGTCAAAGCCAGCCTGTGACAGCCTTCAACACATGAGACTTGGCTCAAAAAAATTTACTGTCAATGCCTGATTCTCCATACCCTTTACCACAGGTGAAAACAACTCATTGTTTGGGTTTATATTTTGATTTTCAATTAGATTGTTTGTCTTATATTTAGATGTCAGGCAGTTTTAGAAATTTGTACTATAAAACATATTACATATATAAAAAGGTACACAAAACAATAATGTTAGTATTAGAAACTGACAGACCAGCTATGAAAAAATAATTTGATTACATTCTTTTAAAATTTCATGCAGGGCAGTGGTGGCGCACACTTTTAATCCCAGCACTTGAGAGGCAGAGATAGGTGGATTTCTGAGTTCGAGGCCAGCCTGGTCTACAGAGTGAGTTCCAAGACAGCCAGGGCTATACAGAGAAACCCTGTCTCGAAAAAAAAAAATTCAATTCTGGGCCAGGCATAGTGGTGTATGCTGGAAGCCAGCACTTGGAAAGTAGAGGCACAAGGGTAAAGAGATTGAGGCCAACCTCAGCTACATAGTGAGTTCAAGGCCAGCCCTGGTTATATAATGCCCCATCTCTCTCAATCAGTCAATCAATCAATCAATCAATAAAATATCAATTTTTATATAACCTTTAGCCCACAACTCAACATCTAGAAACACCTCAGCTATCATTTGTGCATAATCACTACAATAGAGATATTCACTACAATATTGTTAACACCAATTACTAGAACCAGTAAGTGTCCATTAATAGGAGTTAAATTAGTTCTAGTAGACACATATATTTGAACATATTGTAGCATGTAAAAGAATAAGAAAATTATATTTCTGACAGAAATCATTCTGAAGACATTGTGAAATCTTCAAAAATAAACAAACGAATAGGTTTGACACAGGGATGTTTGCACTGAGGGGATGCAGACACTCTGTAGTACATTCTCTGGTAGGTTGACAGGAAAACAGTGACAGCCATGGCTTTGGGGAAGAGGACTTAGGACCTGAGGGGCTTGAAGGAAATCACTGATCTACTTTTAAACTATACACCTTTTGTAGCTTTATAAATTTTTACTATATATGTATGATCTCTTCAAATAAGTAAGTTTATTTTGGAATTTAATTTCACAGAAGTTCTTACAGACCTCGACACATTATAAAATCTAACTCTTGGAAGTCTGTTCAGCCAGGCCTCATTTTTAACACACACTTACATAGGCACAATTGGTGCTTTGGGCAGCAACCTCTCTGAGATGCCCTCCCTGATCCTTGAGGGAACACAATTGACAAAGCCTAAAAACCAAGTGTGGAGCCCAGTGGTCCTGGCACGATGGTCTCACTGTAATGGAAGTGTCTTTATGATAGCATATCTTTTAAAAATACACTACTAAATACTGTTGAAGGGAGCAAAGATTAAAGACTTTTTATCCTTGTGCTAATAAAAGCCAGAGTAAACATCACAAGCTCATATACACGAAGGGAGAGCAAGCCGTGCTTGTGCCCAAACAGGCCCACAGAACATACACACCCAGTATGAAATCTTTAATAAATTTCATTTTTCTTCACCTAGGCATACTTGAGCAATGAATGATTCTTTCTTCCAGTTGATTTTGCCTGTTTTCTGGCACTCATACCCTTGGGGATGTGGTAAGGTTTCATAATTTATGCAGAAGTAAGATGGTTGCTATAAAGTACGCTGACATCTTCAGCTTTACCCCCTTTCCTGCAAAGGCGACTCAGTGAATGCAGTGGTGCTGTGGCTATAACTTTAGTCTTGTTCCAGGAGCACTCTGGAGCCTGACTTTGTCATGGATCTATCAATTTCTCATTTCAATTGATCTCGTATCTGCCTTTAGAGTTGGTTCAGTCATCTCCAGGCCTCAACTGCATACAGTCGTTGAATGATGTGCAATTCGTCAGTCTGAGTCCCTCAGAACAGGAGTGAATTATACTTGGAAGAGGTGAACACTGCCCTTCTGAAACTCTGAAGCTGGGACTTCGCCAGCAGATGGATGGTGGTACCACACCCTCTCATCCTCGTAGACTACAGACTCCTGGGTTAACAGTTAGCCTACAGGGAGCTTGAGTTATTTACTTGCTTGTGACAATCTACATAAAAGCAACATTTCTGACCAAGCCAGCATCAATAGTTTTTGTTTCCACAGATAGTGAGTAACCAAGCTCTGGCCTACAGTGACAGTACATTCCTAAATGTTTTCAGTTCTACCTCATGTCAGACTTACTACTGTCTGATTAATTTTTCAATGTTCAAAATACTGAGTTTCATTATGGCTTATATGTTACTGTTCTTTGCTCATGTCCCCTCCTGCGCTCCCTTCATTAGGAACTATTGAGAGAATTGTTTCCTGTCTTTCCTTTTATATTGTACCTTAGTATACAGCCTTCAGTAAACATTTGATTAAACCACAAAATTCAATTTAGTTAGTATAATTTTATAAATAGAAATATTATATAATCAAGTACATTTTAACCAGTCATGTTCTGTGATAAAGTGTGATTATTAACATCCTAGCTTTTGCTTTCTATGAACTACCTGCTAGGGAAGTTTATCTGAACTTGTGTATCATAGCTCTTATTATGTGCTGGTGGTATCTTGAAGTCTGCTGCAAATAGAGTCCATTACAAAGACAACCAGTATAGGACTGATTTTCTTATCCCCCATTTTTCAAAACAGAGAAACTGATCAGAAGGGCAGGCAGCAGTGGAAAACAGTGAATAATTCTCTTGCAGACTGATTGTAGGAAAATAAAAATGGAACTCCTAGGTTTTTATCTTAGAATCTTCACTTAATAAAAAGCAAGCTAAAACTCCAGGACCATTGTCCAAAAAAACAGGAAGCAGCGTAGGAAGAAGGGGCTGTGGATTGTTTACAAAGCACCCTGGACTTTCTCTGGAGCTGGGCTAGGCGCATCTTTACTTTTAGAATACTGTGTCATTGTCATCCCCGGGTGGCAGCAGCATATGGATGTTTTGCTATGGAGGATGATGGCTACAGAACCATGAAGTTCACCACAGCAGCAGTCACCAGGGTTCCCACCCATAGAGTGTCACCTCACAGACCATCTGGTGCTCCTTCTGCATAATTAGCAAAATATTGACTTAGCACTTAACACTCTAGGGAGGCTCAAACCAATTTTTTTAAGCAAAAAAAAAAAATTCTTGCCAACTCAAAACAGAATTGCACTGTATAAATCTTTCTCCAACAGAGACCTTATATGGCCAGGGTTAGCTTATAGAATTGTTACTGTCACAGGTGAACTCTGCAAATAGTGTGACACATGAGGACAGTGGCCACAGAGCAGATATTGTCCAGACATTCACCCACTGAATTCCTGTTCCTGGTGTGGTCAGTGCACTACACGGGTGATTCAGAGAAAGGTAACTCAGCCAAGCTTGGGAAAGGACATCTGATGGCCTTCCCTGAAAAAGCTACCTTAAGGGAGAAAGACTAAGCTACTAAAACCTAAAAACACAGGAGCTAACCAGGTTCCAAAATAACCTTCCCAGATAACCATGGCTTCTCCATCACTCTGTTTTTTTCAGAACAGCTGTCTAAAATGAGTTCCTTACATTAAAGACAAAAGGGAGGAGATTAAGGTTCTGAACTGTGCCTCTGAGAAACTCATTATGAGTGTCTCACCATCGTCAGAATGCATTCAGGGGGAAAGCAAGCAAGGGAAATTGGAACTCAGCAAAGCATCATACTGCAAAATGTCTCATTTCAGAACTGCAGATTGCACATATAGTCTTTTTTTGTCCCAACTTCTGTAAACCAAATGCTTGCCTAAAGACAACAAAACCAGCCATCATCTTCTAAATGACGTGTGCCAGGAAAGCATGTTGTCACGGTAGATACGAGATGTGCATAAAGCTGTAGCTTGCAAACCATGTATCAAAGCATTCAAATACAGCAACTCATGATAGAGAATTCACATGTCTCTGCAAGATGATGTTTTAACTCTGCAAGAAAAACAGCACTACACAACATCTTTTGATCAGCAGCAGCCAGTTACAAATGGATTGCTTCGGAGTCAGTATTGCATCACACTGTGGTTATGACTACAACTTCTCTTTGCAAGACTGGATTTTCAGCAGTTGCTATGATAAGCAATGAATGTGAAACAGGAAACTAGGGTGACAATGTGCAGTCTGCAGAGTTTGAAGAGAAGCAAACGTATCGTATTAGCAACAATGACTTAAGAATGAGATGAGCCAGTTATGCTGCATACCTTTAACTGCAGCAATCAGGAGGCAGAGGCAGGCAGGTCTCTGTCAGTTCCAGGTTGGCCTGGATGACAGTACATAGTGAAATTTTGTCACACACACATACACACACACACATACACACACACACAGAAGTGGAGGAGGGGGAGGAGAAGGAGGAAGAGGAAGAAGAGGAGGAAGAAGAGGAACAGGAAGAGGGAAAAGGAATGAGATTAAATATATGGTTTTATAGTTTATATCATCTTTTACAAAAAGCTAAAAGGTTACTAGCACATAAATACCTAAACTGAGTAATTTCTTTTGGGCAAGAATCACTATAATAAAACTACTGACATCAATCAGGCAGTGGTGGCACATGCCTTTAATTACAGAGCCAGGTGGACCTCTTCGTTTGAGGCCTGGTCTACAGAGTAAGTTCCAGAACAGCCATGGCTACACAGAAAAACCCTGTCTCACCAGCCTGAGTAGTCGTAGACCTTGTAAATAGGTAGCCTTGGCAGACAATACCAACTTAGATATGGACAAGGGAATCATAGGCAGAGTCATAGTGACCTGTCCCCTGAACCTTCACCCAGCCGATACCCGGATCTGTATTACCCCTGAACACCCACACTCCAGTGTCATTCCCTTCCCCACATCCTGCCTTTCTGTGTTTATAATCCCTGTGTGAATAAGCAAAAATTACGATTTGAAAAAAATAAATATAAACCCTGTCTCAAAAACCATTAAAAAAAAAGTGTGTGTGCCGAAGGATATCACAAACCAAGGAAAAATTGACTTCTGGTATGAAATATTTCCCTGCTCATTGTATAAAACTCAAAAAAAAAAACCCAAAGTACTGTTTATAACTAGAGAAAGTGATTAAAGTCTGAAAATCTACATCCCTGAGAGGGGAGAAGGGAGGCAGACTACACCAAAGGATGAAGCCCTGGAAACACTACCCTGCCAGCTTAGGAAGTGATACATAATAATGTTTGTGTGCCTTCACAGTCTGGGTGTGCTGACTGGATCTAATAATCCTTATCACAGGCCAAATGAAACCAGGAAGATGTACAAGAGCTTGTGAGGAAATGGATTACTAAAACTGAGGGAAGAGATAAAAACAAAAACAAGCAAACAAACAAAAAGCCACAAAAATCGGAGATTCCATCCCACACCTTAGAACATTCCAGAGGGGAATGCGGAGAAGAAGCAAAGAGAAAGATCTTTGCAAAATAATATAAAAAGAATCCAAAACCTACAAGTACCAGCAAACGATATCAAAGACAGAACATAGAGGAGGCTAGGCAGTATCCACAGCTGTGATCCCAAAGCCCCAATAAAACACCACACCCAATGCAGCCTCAGCAGCCAATAAAAAAAAGAGAAGACCCAAATTTGATAATTTCACATATTCTTCCTGGCAAATGAGTTTTTTAATGAAAAATCAAATTTTCATCTAAATATATGACTATAAAATAGCAACAAAAATATTTAGTATTTTTCTTTAATGCCAAGAAGCACAGTATTTTTTCTGCTCTTGTGAACGCAAGAGCAGAATGACTTCAACACAGTAGACTGATTATCTGGGCTTATCTATGCAGTTATTTTACTAAAACCAGGTCAGACTAAAGGAAAACTTTGGTACAAGCAGAGAAACTTGATATATAATAGTCCAAAGATCATTCCTTTTCCTCTCTGCTAAAAGTTAACTGTGTCAGTAACTTACTGTTTCCCAGACTCCCGGAATTTATAAAACATATTTTTAAAAATGAGATCTGTTAGGCCAGGAGTGTTGTCAATGAGTTAGGACGACTGACAATAATGTGAACAGAGGCAGTTCTACACTGGGAACATCTGACATCCTGCAACACAGATGTTCACTCTCACTCTCACGTGGGCTTCAGCCAGCAGGCGAGCTGCTCTTAGTACACAGACAGACACACCTCCAAAGGTATGACTTAAAGTCAAAGGCTGCACCACAAACCTGGCCACTGATAATGACCAAAGAAAACAGCTGCCATTGGGACTGGATATTTAAACCTAGACATGAAAATTGTTCCTGAGGGCTACATGTGGAGCTCAGCAGTTGAGTACCTGTCTGTGTGTGCCAGGTCCTGAGATAAATCCTAAGTACCAAAAGATAATAAAGGATAAATTAACAAATAAAATGATCCTGAATAAGTAACTGGTCACCAGAAACAAAAATAGTCTGTAATTATCTCTTTGTCTAGCAAAAACAAGTGTTGTCATTGGTAATTTCCAAGATGCTTCTCAGCTTATTAAGCCTCTACCACTCCCTTTCACATCCTGAACAACCCCTTCTGGCCTCTCACCTTAACTTCTATATAGCCTAATACCTGAAACTTCAACTTTTCTTCTTTTCAGGTGACTGCTTTCCACATCTACAATCTTCCAGGTATTTTCTTAAATTCAGAGATAAGCATGTCACTATTAGGCTCAAAATTGGCATGGCTCCAGTGAATCCCTCATCATAACCCTAAAATCTTTACTAAATTCAAGATTTTTATAAATCTAGTCTCAAAATAAGTTGCACACTCCTTTCATTAGGCTCCTGTTCCTGTTCTTTCTCCAAAGTCTTTAAGATGTATTCCTTTCCACCTCCTCTGTCACAGGCAAAGCCTAACTTCTCCATTGAGTTCTCTTTCTTCTCTTTTTACCATGTATACACCTGTGTATATGCATGCATGTGTGTGTACACATGTGTGTGTGCATGCACAAACACACTAACATGTGCTTGTGGAGATCAGAGGACAGCTTCCAGGGTCTGGTTCCACAAATGAAAGTCAGGTTGGCAGGTTTGGTAGCACCTTTATCTACTGAACCACCATAGTTCATGTCCCCTGACAAGTTCTCTTGAAAGTTAGAAAGTCTTCAGACTAGAATGCATCCCTCACACTTTAAGTAACGAGAACATGGCCTTTATGTCTCTTCTGGATATGCGGGTTTGCTCTGTGTCTAACATCTTTCATCTTTTTCAATAGGCTGTCTTCTCATGGAGAGACTTGTCCTGTTCATTTTCATTTCCCCAGCAAAGTCTATACAAGTGCTCTGATTACCAGGAACTCAGTAACAGTCTGTGGAATTTAAATATGAAGCAAGTTATGCAAACAAACTTCTGGAGAAATCACAACTAAGAACTCAATAAGAGGACACTCCCATAGTGGAAAGATAGAAATGCTACACCTTATTATATATCATATAATATTATTGATTATTGTTATTGGCATGCTACACCTTATTATATATCATATCCACATCAATTAGCAATTTTTACAAAATAAATTATAGAAGCAATATGTGTATCCATTACCAACAGGGTAATGTCTTCAGTAACAATGTTTCACAGCAAAGGAAGTGTGTCTGCCTTTTCAAAAAACTCTATTTCCAGAGTCCAATTCTTGAATATAAATAATTATCCTTAAAGGCTACACAGAAAAGTATGGTCATTATCTAAAATATATTTTATTCATATCTCAGTAGATTTCCCCTTTATATTTGGACCACTAACAAAATGTCTGTCTTAGCACTTTTCCCAGTAAGAAAGGCAGAGCTGGCTAGTGTTTTCCACTCACTTGCTAGGTTCTGGGAAAATGAAGATCAGAGGAGAGAAATGAGTTAAATGAACTTCATTTTCAGCAGCTAAAATAAAAATCCAATGTCTTAGTAACCATGTCTTCCTGGTGCTGTGCAATAAGCTGATCTTGGAAAAAAAACTTCTTTTACAAATTTCATGGTGTGATATTAAATTTTTAAAGTACTGGTTTGCAACCAGAACTCCCAGGGTCTAAATCACTAGCCTAGGAGCACATAGGGAGGGACCCATGGCTCCAGCTGTATATGTAGGGGAGGATGACAGTGTCAGGCATAGGTGGGAGAGGAAGTCCTTGGTCCAATGAAGGCTGGATGCCCCAGTGTGGGGGAATTCGAGGGCAGGGAGGTGGGAGTGGGTGAGAGCACAACCACATAGAAGCAGGAGGAAGGGGGATGGGATGGGGGTTCCTGGGTGGGAGTCGGGGGAATGGTGAAAGGAAATCACATCTGAAATGTAAATAAAATATCCAATTAAAAAAAAAGTACTGGCTTGGGCTAGAGATATGGTGCAGTGGTTAAGGGTACTGGCTGTTCTTCCAGAGAACCTGGGTTTAACTTCCAGCACCTACATAGTAACTCACAACTATCTGCAACACCCTCTTCTGGCTTCTATATGTACCAGGTACTCCATACACATGGTACACAGACATGCAACCAAAAAATAAAAATAAAATATAAAAAAGTACTGGTTTACCTGAAAGTCAGCATTTCTTCTTTCTATATTAAATTTACTTAAAATAAGATCCAGATATATTTTGGGTAAGAAGAAATAGATGTGCAAAACACAGAAGAGGAGTTAAGGACTCAGAATAAATTTCAAGAGCATTGGAAAAGGTTATTTCTACCAAATTTTCTCTCCAACCACCTTTTGATGTACTCTACATTACAGGTTTAAATGTAGGAGGAGTGGGGCTGGCAAGATGGTTTAGCAAGTAAAGCTCTTATCGTATAATCCTGAAAACCTGCACTTAATCCTTGGAACTCACATTAATAGAGAGAACTAACTCATAAAAGTTGTCCTGTGACTGCCACAAAGACACTGTGGCACACATGTACCCTTATTCACACACATGCACACACACACACACACACACACACACATCATACACACATGTATTCCCACACAATTAACAATAAAAATGAAAACTTACAAATAAATGTATAGTAGGAACTTTTACGGCTATACCACAGACAAAAGGCTTTCCAGATGGATGTTTATGTCTGGGATACAAATGCCAATCCTGAGAAATGGCTCTAGCAGCCAAAGGAACTTCTCACTCTGAGCTCAGCAACTAGACTGCAAATATCACCTGCCTGCTGCAAGCATTCTGACCAGCATCTCAGTTACGTTTAAAAGGCTCATAAAAATTCCTAGAACCCCAAAGAAGGGAACAGAAGAGGAGGAGGAAGAAAGAGAAAGAAAGGCAGTGAGTCAAACAGAAAGGGCTACTGCCATAGCCATTTCCTTTTAGAGTCCTGAAAAAGTGACATGATGAACTGTGCTTCCAAGGTGAGAAGTTTCTTGACTCTCTCTAGAATGCATCTGACTGGATCCAGACCCCTTCTGATAATTAATCTTTCTCTACACACTTTCTTGTTGCCACTGAAGCCTTGGCTGGAACCTGCACTGAAAGAAACAGTTTAAAAGTCTATAATGAGTGAAATGAAGCTAATTTCACCTTACCACTCCCAAGCTTTTTAAGTACTGTATTACTACTCAGTCATCCTGGAATGGAAAGAGAAATGCTACAGACAGAAGGAGTCCACAAGTAAAAGTCTCCTGTGACTACACTGCACTGCTTCCAATTGTCTGTTACCACCTCTGCCTAGAACTCTCAGGGCCTCTCAGTAGACAAAGTAGATGTCCCTGACCCATCACCAGGCAGTGGAATATAAAAATATGTGACATAGTCCTACCTTTATGGAAGATTTAAGTGCACCTGTGTGTGTTTGATGAAGTCTCTTCTACTCCTGGGTCTTCTATGGGAACAGCATGTCCCCAACTCAGGTCACAGACTAAGAAGACATTTGGCCAAGCAAAGCAAAACACAGTCACAGCCAGCATGTAGATCCAGGACTGAGAAATAAATGTCTGTGCTTGTAAGCTAGCTTGGGGTTCTTTGTGACTGCAGCAAAGATGACACATTCGGAACTGGTAAACAAGGTGGTATTGTGTTGCATAACAACCTCAAAGACTCTGTGACTTACAGCAACAAGTATTCATTTCCCAGCTTGTGTTACATATCAGTGAGAACAGGTCATCTTCTATGCCTGTGTACCAGGTTATAAGTCAAGTTCAGGTCTATTCTGCTGTCTTCTCCTTCTGGAATTCGAGTTAAGGGTTATACATCCCATGGTTGAAACATGTCATTTGCATAACAGAGGAAATGGCAAGAAGAGGCTTGATACAAGCCTTCAAAGCTTCTAGAAGAGCCTGATGGTCCTGCAATGCTTCTAGATGAAAACCTGCAGGCGTCTAAAAGCTTCTGCCAAGAAATTGCATGGTTAAGACCCAAGTCAGTAAGAATGATAAGAGACTTCATCTTTATGAAATAGTAAACGGACGACTGTGGACAACAGTAGAATACACTGTCTCTGTCTCCTAAGCATACCACCCAAGTTTTGATAAGTTAGTCTCGCTCACACCTGGTCCCCACTGCAAATCTAGGAAGGTTCTAGGTTTTATAAAACTGAAGTTAGCATTTGTTGCAAGTCATTAGAGGAGAGCTGGGGTCTCCAGAATGTGTGACGGGGGAGCTGGGGGCCCGAGTGCAGGATGGCAGGACACTAGAGCATTCCCCCATCCAGACTTAGGAGCTGGTTATCTTGGAGAGTGTTAAATACTAACTCAAGAGGTGGGCTCTGTTATATGGAAGCCAGCATTTACCTAAAAAGGGCTTCAGGAAACAAATATTCTAAGTGAAAATAGCAAATGAAAGGGTAACAGAAAGCATGGTGCAAGCCTATGAACACAGACTTTAAAAAGACTAGCAAGAATGAGCTTGTCATAGATAAGCCAGATGGAGAAATTGTACTATGCAGTATGTGACTCTTCATGACAATATATGACCATTAAAGTCAAATCACAGCCTCCAGCACTATCATTGCTCATATATGTGAGCAGATGAATGACAAATACATTCATTAAATTTAAACAAGTCAAAAGGTGACAACAGAAGATCTAATTATGACAGATAGAATTATATGGCATTCATTTAAAAGTTTTAATTATACAAACTGGGACTATATGGCAGAAAAAATATACCACTGGAGTCAGAAAGACATGAATTCTAATTTCAACTTCACTACAATGTAACATAGGCAACCAACTTAATCTGAATCTTAAATGGATAATCTCTAAATAAGACAGTACTAAAACATACTGCATTTTAAAAGATTCAGAATGGTAATAGTTACTTACAGTGCACTGATCAAGGCTTAATCCATGAAAGGCAATGAAGTTTAGGAAATGTTCGACCTGGAAAGTGCCTCAAACACATCTGTAAATCCTTTGCAGTTATTTTGTTTTTGTTGGGTTTTTATTTGTTTATATTTTGTTTTCTTGGGTTTGTTTGTGCTTGCTTGCTTGCTTGCTTGCTTGCTTGCTTGCTTGCTTGCTTGCTGCTTGCCTGCCTGCTTGCTTTTGAGGCAGGGTCTTAACTGCCCAGAAACTACCCAGAAACTGCCCAGACTAGCCTATCCTCAAACTCACAAAGATCTGCCTGCCTCTTGCTCCAAAATGCTGGAATTAAAAATGTACCACCATGACTAGCCTACAAATCTTTTTACACTGAGAGTCATTATCCTAGCTAAAGATGGCACTTGAGTCTGGATTTTAAAAGCTTACCAAGTGCTATTGGGAAGTATTAGGGATCTTTAGAAGGAGACGCCTGTGGGGGATCCTTGGATCACTGGGGCAACTCTGAGAAGTATGTGGGTCTCCAGCCACTTTCCCCTTCCACCTTTGCCCTCTGACTTGATGAAGCAAACAAACTTGATGTGCTCCACCACACAGTCCTGTCATGTTAGATAGCACCACAGTCCATGGAATCCAAATCAGAACCTAAACCAAAGCCAGCCTCCATTCTTTATCATTTTACTCCAGTAACAGAAAGCTGACCAGCACACATAGAATAAAGCATTTTTTCTCTATTTTTTTCTCCTTAAAAGCAATCAACATAAGGAAAATGGCAAATGACTTAATAAAATGATTTAAAAAAACCCTACAAGATCAATGCAAAAAAAAAATTATCTTCTAAAAGCATTCAAACCAGAAAAGGGGAGAATTCAGTGATCTGATACCAACTGTACACTCAAAGTAAGAATACAATTCTCTCAAAATAAAAAAAAAAGACTCAATAGTACTTTAAGGACAGTGGAATGCACTAGGGGCATGCAAAGCAACAGAACTAGTCAAAACAGTTCATGAAGAACTATCCTGGTTGTTTGCCAAGGAAATTCCAGGTAAAGCAGAGCTAGACAACAGAGAAAGACAGTCTGTGGTGGAGATACCACCACATCACACACAGACAGTCTGCCTGGCTTACAGCGCTTCAGCATAAGCCATAGAAAGCTCTAGTGCCACAAACTGGGGACACAAGCATAGACTATAATTGGTGGGAGTGACACTAAGTGCCCACAATGGCTGCTGAGACGAATAGAACATTAAAAAAAATACTAAAAGTCTCCTGAGAAGCTTTGTGCAGTGGACAGCAGTTAGTGCAGAAACTTGAGACTGATCGAAGCACAGAGAGTAAGTGTGTGGAGAGCTCAGCCACAAATGGGACAACCACACCACACATTACCCACAAGGCTCAGGACCATCACAGAAGAGGGAGCAGAAGGACTGTGAGAACCAGCAGTCAGGGAGAATTGAGATGAAGCAGTCTCCTAAGCATGACAGGGCTGATGCACTGCTGAATTCAGAGAAAATGTGGGTATCTATACAAGGCTCCACAAGGAAGCCAGTCAAGAGTCTAGCACGGAAGAGATGCAGACTCATGCAGAAGTGTGTTGATGGCTTCCTGAGGAGGAAAAGTCAGTTTCATCAGAAGTGCAGTCCATGATTCAGAGGACACATACACACGGTACAAATTGGACTCAATGTTGTACTTTCCAAAACATGATATGAAGCTGGAGCCGTGTGATGGCCATGCCTCATTGTCTCCTGGCTTCTGGATCTGCTCTGACTCTATTTCCTTCTGAAGACACAATAACAAAACCTCACTTTCCTGTCTGATTGTGCTGTTTGTTCTCGCTTAAGGGTAGGATTGTGCTATATTTTGTTTTTATTATTTTTCCTCATAATATCCAGAATTCCTTTTGATATGGGATCATAAAACAAAGCTCCTAAAGTAATTCTACCTATTCTAAGTAAAAAGCCAAAGTTAAGTTTTGTTGTCTGTCTTAAGTAGAAAAGGAACTATAAAAACTCAAAATAACAAAAATCTCTTCTGACCTATAGTGCAAATTATTCCCAGTTTTCTTTCTCTTTAACTGTCTTTGGTAATTTTGTATATTAGCCATTCTTATTTTTAGGATTTTTATTATTATTATCTATCAACTGTCAATAAAGATAAGTTTCATTGTACCACTTAGCCATTCTTTATTAATGCTTAGCACCTGAAGAGCTTAAATTGGGCTTCTTTTCCTCTGAGGAAAGGAGATGTATCTGTACATTCAGGCTAACATGCAAGTGCGAAACCCCTAGACAAAGAACTACAGGCAGTTAATGACTGCTGAGAAGGGAGGGAGGTATTAGTCTTTCCCAGAGATGACTCACTAGCTGGTTATTCAATACAAAGTGAACAGCCCTGAAATCATGTACACAAACGCAACACTAGATGAACTCAGTGAGCTGTAGTCAACTGTGTACTCTTGTGTGTGCACGCACATGTGTGCACGTGTGCAAGTACGTGTGCGTGTGTAACAACAACAACAATAATAATAAATAGAGCATGAATTTGAGAGTGAGTAGGGGAATCATAGGAGGTTAGATGAAGAAGACACGAAAGGAGTTGGGAGGAGAAAGGAGAGTGGGGAAATGACATAATTACATTTTAATTCAAATTTAAAAGTTTTAAACACTAGGCTGAAACTCAGATAAGTGCCTCAGTCAGCCTTCATTAGAGAAGCTTCTTTGTCTTACATTACATGGCAATTAACAAAAGACCCCTAGCTGGACAACATGCACACAGTGGGAGACTAAGACTGCATCTGGGGCCCTCAGCCCCAAATGGAATGTCTGTAGCAAACCTCGATCCTCAAGGCCCTGGGATCTTTGTGGCAAAGTAGGTGAAAGACTATAAAAGCCAAAAGTGGTGGCCGAGGAAACAGAATCTTCTAGACACAGGAGAAATAATGCACACATATAAACTCACATAGACTGTAACAGCATGAACAGGACCTACACAGGTTAGCATTGAGAAGGAAAAATAATCCCATCCCTAATCAAGAAGCTGTTTGCAATTGATATCTGCTATGAAATGGAAAATCCGTTTTCTCCAGTGGACTGTTACTAGCTACATCAACCACACTCCAGGGTAGGCTCCACAAAATATGGACTCTATAGTTTTTGTGTTCTTTGAGTTGGTATCTTATTGTGTAGCTTTTTAAATGAGTTTGGTTTACGTTTTTGTTTTGGTTGAGATTTTTATTTTTAGAGAGAGAGAAAGAACATGAAGCTAGACGGGGAGGGAGGTGGGGGAACAACTGGGAGGAACTGGAGGAGGAGAAAGAATATGATCAAAATATATTGTATGGAAATTTTCTAATTAAAAAATAAGTTTACCTAAACATTTTAAATAGATACATAACTTTTTAAGTCACTAGTCTTAGAATAGATCCCTAAATATCATTCTCTTAACACTACTCAACTCACGGATCTATTCCTAATTCTGGAAATGAGGAAGGGTGACAAGTGCCTTCATTCTGAGCACTTAGCTAGATGCAGGAGAATCTTTACTTCAAGGCTAGCCTGGCTATCAAGGGAGAGCTTGTCAAAAAAAAAAAAAACAAAGAAAAGAAGAAGACAAAAAGGAAGAAGAAGGGAAGGAGGAGGGAGAAAAGAGGAAGGAGAGGGGAGAGGGAGGGAGGGAGGGAGAGCAGAAGGGAGGATGGAAGGAAGGAAGGGAGGAAAGAAGGAAAGGAGGAGTAGGGGGAGGAAGAAGAAACCTAACTAGCTGACTCACAGCCTGCAACTTTAATCTGCACTAGGTTCTATATCCAATGCTCTAAAATCATATGACTTTGTTCAGCTTTTTTTGGGGGCGGTTGCTTGTATTTTTTGTGATTTATTTATTTTTACTTATTTTTTAAAATCAAATCGTAATTTTTACTTATTCACACAGGGGTTATAAACACAAAAAGGCAGGACGTGGGGAAGGGGATGACACTGGAGCATGGGTGTTCAAGGGGAATACAGATATCTTTCAGGGGTATTGTCTGGGTGAACGTTCAGGGGACAGGTCACTATGACTCTGCCTATGATTCACTTGTCCTTATGTAAGTTGGTATTATCTGCCAAGGCTACCTAGTTACAAGGTCTATGACTACTCAGGCTGGTAAATTTCCAAGAAAGCTGCCTGTTTACAATAGCTTATAGACTTTGTTCAGTTTTATAATGATATTTTTATTAATTAAATTTGCTCTTTGAGAGATTCATGCATGTATAAATACATTCTGACTGCTCTCAGCCCCCTTCCCACCCTGATCATGCTTCCCTCCCTCTTGCAAGCCCCTTCCCATGTTCATGTTTTTATACATTAAATGTTCAATCTTAGTGACCAATATGCAATTCTATCTAACAGTAAGCTAACTTCTTTAATTAAGCAAATTAAACTACTTAATCCTACTTAGAATATGTCACTATATCATGATACAAAATCTCTTTTAAATAGCATAATCCTGAGAAATTGGAGAAAATTGCTCTATGAAAACAGACTGATAACAGCAGGACTGTAGCCCAGTAACAGAGTAACATGTCACACATGCATGACACCTTAGGTTTGGTCTCCAGTACTGCCAGAAAAAAGGCATAGAGCTCTTTCTGGTTCCTGGCCACAGAGAGGTGAGCATCTGTGGTCTACTAGGGTTTCCTGTAATGGTACTCTGCCTCACTACCACTAGACCGGTATAACCATGAGCCAAAATAAATTTTTCTCCCTAAATTGATGTTCTCTGATATCTTATCATAATAACAGAATACTCACTAATACAGTCACTCTGGGGGCATGCCAGCCTTTAAGCACACTGCAGTTTTAATGACTTCTAGTTAACAGCTTCAGAATCAATCAAATTCTTTGATATTTTTCTAGTTTAAAAAGATGATACTTCACTTCCCTAATATTTTTCTACAAAGACTCTAGAGACAGAAGAAATAAAGAATAGAGTGGTGTGCTTACCTACCATTTCTAAAACTCTAGAATTTGATTACCCCATGCTCAAAAAAATACATCAAACCTAGACATACTATTGGTCATGCAAGCATTTTTTCAGAAGCACAGCATGCCAGAGCTCTCAGACACGGGGAACTCAGAGCTACAATGTGAACTGCAAAGATCCTATGACCTCTGGAGTTTAATCACCCTAACAGGTGATTCTGTGCACTCCATGAAGGAAGACGTCCATTTAAAGTAAACTTTGGATATTTTGGTGATTGCTTAGAAAAGAAAAGCTTGCAGCATCATGTTCAGCATAATACAAGTAGAATATGAATTTTTGATAGAAATATTTTCTACAAAATGAAATCACTGAATTAAATTTTCATTTAATATTGATGCCCTGTATCATCAAAAAATACTTAGACACAAAATTACAGATTGGCATCTGTTTAAAACATAATACTTAGCATACTGATTATATTCATTCAGCAAAAAAAACACAAAATTTTTCAACATAAATCAAGAGTATATAACACCAGTATCTTAAGATAAAAACATAATATTTAAAACTAAGTGAGCATCTTTAATATTTTGTGAATAATTTAGTCTGTGAGGTTGAGAAAAATAGCAGATCACTGGTGGCTAAAACTGTTTATCTCCTAAAAATTAGGTATGATGGAGAAGCAATAGAAGGGTCCATGAAGAATATTAACCCTAATGGGAAGAAAAAACCTTGCATCTTGAGATTTTTAAAGTCATTCTTTAGAGTGAGACTATTGTTCAGTGGGTAAAGTGAGTGAGAAAGAAGCCCTGGTCCAGACCCAACATCCTGTAGACCCCAGGAACAGCAGCAACACTGTTATCCCTGCACTAGAAGAGGTCACAGCAGGTGAAAAGAGAAAGAACATAGGGCTTGCTGGCCAGCAAGGCTAGCTACAGTGAAAGTGTCTGTCTCAAGCATAGGTGAAGAGCAGTAGAGGAAGACACCCAGCCTTGGCGTCTGGCCTCTGCATGTACATACACGTGAGAATGCACACACACCCACACACACACACACACTATACTCTAAAATTTTAATTCGGAATAAATCAAATGTGAAAAACAGAGTTGAAAGCCGCCTATTGAAAGCCCTTTGCCACTCCTTTTTCTGTAGCAGCAAGTGGTTGTTATGTTCTTTGTCCTAAGTAAAGATGTTTAAAATGGAGAGTTTTGATAGTAGTAATACATATGCTTTTGTTGAAAACATGAAATTTTGTCTTAAATATATCAATAACATCTTTAACTTTTTATTTTCTCTTATTACAGTACATGTTTGGATAGATAAGAGGTAATAACTAAACTGTCAATATTGCAAAGAAATTACCCACCTGTTAAAATAACCATTTTGCCATTTGGTAACAATAAAACTGCTTCAAATGTCACTTTAAAAACAAATAAAATTCTTCTTACATATTTATTTATATTCAATATAATAAGGTGTCTGAGCCACAGCATTGCATGAGTCAAGCACATGTTTTGCCATGCCTGCCCACACATAGCTTGCCCACGTATGTATGACGGTAGTATCCTATTAGATACTACCAAGAGCACATGCAGATCCAAGGAAACACATTTGGAACTACCAAATCGTATTTTCAACATGATACTAAGTACAACTAATAAAACAGCATGTCAGAAGCAAGTGAGTTCAAAGAAATACGCTCTCCCTCACCCTTCATCGAAAGCTTGCCAACACTGGTTTGTGATACAGAAATCCTCATAGAGATGCCTAGAAAATTCTCAAAGGATGAATTCTTAGGCCTTTACATTACAGAACTATGAATAATTTTGAAAACTAAGAGTCTTGGGACCCATAAAGAAATAAAGTTATAGATTACGTTAGGTTTTCTCAATGCTCTAAAGATACAATCCCATAAGATCACTTTTCCAGTCAAACTGGACTGGTATTTCTTTTAGAATTCTGGCCTGTGTATATAATAAATTTGAAGTGGATGACCTCCAAGGTTCCTTTAACTCCAAAATGATGCTGCTGCCTAGACTGTGGAGCATCAGAATCCCCAAGTGGAAATGGATTGGCCCCAGAAGTTCTTAACATTCGAAATGTTGCACCTACACATAAAAACATCAATTCTAACAGTGGCCAGAATTCTATGCCAGGCCACTCACAGCATGGTGGAGCACTGAACTCACTTCTCTGAGAGAATAGGAGTTGAGCATGGTTCTGCCTCAGGAGGCTGATGCAGGTGTGTCATGCTGTGAGGACAGTCTGGGCAACCAAGAGTTCAAGACCAAGCTGAGTTACTAGTATGAGACTCTGTCTAAAGACAAAAGAGGATAGGAGTGAAGGGGAAGATCTGAAGAAACAGTTCATGGTCAATTCAAACTGACAGGAGGGAAGAGAGGGAAAGAAGGAAGGAGCAGAGAAGGAAAGAAGAGAGGAGAGAAAAGGAGAAGATGAAGGAAGATGGAGGGGAGGGGAGGGAAGAAGGGAGAAGGGGGGAAAGGGGAGATTTATTGAATTCCACCTGGGAAACTCCCAGAATAAACTATGCTCCTGGCCCTCAAATGAGCACCATCCTTTTTACAAACAAGCTCCACTGGTGCTGGCAGCAATGTTTTCAAGACCATGAGACATTAGCAAAACTTCACCCAGAAACCTTCAACTGGAGCTTGGATACCACCACAACCTTTCATCCTATGGGCAAAATCTTCACAAAGCTACAGGCAAGGAACTAATGATCATGAAGTTACCAGAGAGAGAGTTTTCTGCAAAAATATTAAGTTTAAATAGTGCTCAGTGAAGAACCATTTTTACCTAAGCTCAAATGGAGATATGTTCGTGTTTCTATAACACAGAGTTCCATGATGATGTAATCTTACACATATATTCAAATGTATCTTAATTGTGGGGATTTTTTATACTTTAAAAGACTAACATTGACTCACTGAACTGGAATCTCTCTAAGAATGGATACACTCTTTAGAAATGAAGTCGAAAGAAAAAAATTTAAGCTGGTGAAAATATCTAAAGGTAATGCATTTTTTAAAAATTTGAGGAACTAATAAAATTCTTTTTCAAACGTTTATTTTGGGCATATGTATATGTGTTTGAGCTTATGTATTATAACACATTGTGCAGAAGTCCGAGGAAATCATAAGAGATATAGGATCCCCTGAAAGTGGAATAACAGAATTGTGAGCCACCAAGCAATACTAAGAACAAAACCTAGGTCTTTTGCAAGAGTAGCAAAAGTGCTCTTAACTGCCAAGCCTTCTCTCCAGCCAAGAAATGATATCATTCTTTAGCTTACAAACTATTTTCCACAAAACTCAGAGTATAAAAGGTCTAACCTATGCTCTAAGAGCAAATGATATATCTGCTTATATTTCCTTTTAAAGGATGACCAATAATTTCCAACCTAAATGATAAATAATTCTAATTTCCCATAAAAGTAGCAGTAGAAAATGAGTAAAATCCAGGCACTGGTTATGAAGTCTTCACAGGAAGTCATTTGTCTTACCAGGCAGGAGCATAGTATGCACACTTGTGAGTCAAGGCACAAGTCTCCCTGAGAAGAGCACTATAAGTCAATGAGCTGTTATTACCTTCGTTTCTCAAATACTTGGTTAAATAAGTTGCATTGGTTTGGGGAGGGGTTGTTTGTTTGTTTCATTTGTTTGTTTTTTTTTATGTTTGTCCAGGACCCATGCCATATTTATCTCAATTTCTGAGACTTAAATCTGCAAGTGTTACTTCCCATCTTGCCAGCATGTTGCTCTTCAGATCACCCTCACATGAGGTGATAGTCATTGACTGTGAAGGCACAACAGGTGGGTCATATCAAAGGTCACAGTAGTTTTGTTCACAGGCCCAGACATGAGGTTTTCATTATCCTTAATAGAAACAGAGGCAGGCAATAAAAGCCTATCATTGAAATACCATCTCTCTCCATCCATTCAGATGCAATAACTCACACGGTAGAACATTCCAAGTTCTGCTGCTCGCTATCAGGACATAGTTATTTTTGTAGAGTTACTTATTTTTAAAAAAACTAAACGTATAAATCTGATTGCCTTTCCTGAAGAAGTAGAAAGGCTGATTATAAATTCATATGAAATTGCCAAGGACCCTGAATAACCAAAGCCATCTTGAAAAAGGGTCTGCACTAGAACACTAACACTTCTAAATTTACCAGAAAGGCACAATAATCACATATAGTGCTGGCCTAAGAATGAATAAAACTAATGGAACAGAAGAACGAACTCAGAAGCAAGTGCAGACATCCTCAGGTGGATGAGCTCCAAGGCGTGCAGTGAGGAAAAGTGGTCTGTTCAACAAAATGAAAGGAAACTGGATACAAGCGTGCAAATCCTAACTTCACACTGTGTGCAAGGGAAGTTATTATAAGATATAGCAGAGACCTAAGCCTATGAATTAAGTACAGAGTCCTTGGGTGAAAGCCCAGGGGTATGTCTTCACATACCTTGGACTTTGCAGTTATTTCTTAGATATTAGCACCAAAGGAGCTAATGAGGGAGCTCAGCAGAAAAAGTTTGCCAGGCAAGCCAGCTGATCTGAATTCAAATCCTAAAATTAAGATAAAGGTGGAAATAGAGAACAGACACAACTAGGTTGTTTTCTGACTTTCACATGCATGTGGTATCACATGAGCATCTACAGACACATACAGACACAAACATATATACATGCACAGAAACATACACACACATATAAGACATCCACAGACACATACAAACAGACATACATATACACGCTACAATAATGATAATTTTTAAAGATAACACCCAAAACACAAGTAACTCAAGAAAAAATATGTATTAGACTTCTTCAAATTTTAGAACATTTTAAAAATATTTTTAATTATATGTCTGTGTATGTGTATGCCTATGAGTGCAGGCAGTCACAAAAACCAGAAGCCTTGGTCCTAGAGTTATGGACAGTTATGAAACACAAGGCACAGATGCTGGGAAGTGAAGTCAGGTTCTCTGCAAGAATGATAAGTCCTCTTGTGTTATCTTTCTTCAAGAGTGAGCCACCCAACACCCAAATTTTGGAACATTTTATATATCAAAGAACACTACTTAACTTGAAAAGAAAACCCACAGAAAGTAAAAAATCTTAGCAAAACATAGTGTTATTTATGTTTGGGATATTTAATGCCCCAAATACAAGTGAACTCCTCACTATCCAATACTAAAAATATTTTCTTAAATAGTAATTACTAAAGATGCAGTCATTTCCCAAAGAAAATATACAAATAGCCAAGAAGCACATGAGGAGTTGCATGCATTAGGAAATTTCACTGTGTGGTAGGAAAATAGAAGTCAGAACCACAGCAAAGAACCACTGAGTGCCCATGATGAGAGAAATCTACAGCGTCTGTACATTACTTGTGTGATTCTTAAAACACTTCCACTGTGGAAAACAATTTCACACTTCCACAAAAGGTTAAGAACAAAATCACCAGATCCAGCAAATCAAAAATAGGTGCTAGGAAAAACTTCTATGTGGACACTCATCACAGCTCTGTTCAAAGCAACCTAGGTAGCCACAGCCCATTTCCATCAACAAGGGACCAGAAAGCCAAAATGGAGGCACTGCTATGCAACACAACACTATTCACTTACAAAAATAAAAGCTCATACATGGTACAGCAAGGATGAGCTAGGGAGAAATGCAGAAAAATAAGCAAGCTAGAAGAAACAGGATTAGTGTTTGCACTGCGCCATTCATATGATGTATTCAAAAATGGGCAAGTCCAGAGCAACTACAAGATTGCTTACTGCTTTTGAAGATCAGAAAACCTTTTCTCTTTTTTAACATAGCACTTTGTAATCTATGAGCTTGCTAAAGTTGTAAAGTTGATTGTAAAAATTGTTCTTTCTCTCTCTCTGTCTCTCTTTGTCTCTCTCTGTCGCTGTCTCTCTCTCTTTCTCTCTCTCTTCCTCCTCTCTCTCTCTCTCTCTCTCTCTCTCCCTCTCTCTCTCTCTCTCTCTCTCTCTCTCGTGTGTGTGTGTGTGTGTGTGTGTGTAGGACAGAAGACAACTGTGGAATTGAACTCAAGTCATATCAGGCTTGACCAGCAAGTGTTTTGCTTTTGAGACAAAGTCTCTAGTTAAACCTAATGCTCACTGAAATAGTAAGGCTACCTGGCCAACAAGCTCCAGGGGATCCTCCTTGTCCCTACCTCTCCAGTGCTGAGCTCACAGATGTGTACCGCCATAACCAACTTTTCACATATTGCTGGGGGGTTCAAACTCAGGGTCTCAAAATATGCAGCAAGTGTTTTCTTGGCTCAGCCATCTCTTCATCCCCAAAAAATCTAATTTTTGGGGCACTTTTTCTATCTTGGTGGGGCAGAAAGTATTGGGTTAAATAGGAATCCAGAACTTGCCTCTAAATCCTCTAATCCAAAATAGTATGATTATGTTGATAATGCACATGTAAATAACATTATCATGAATTTCACATATAAATTAAATGTTATAATAGATAATGAAAACAATTAAAACTGTCACTACTTTTAAATTATTTTTTGTCTCTTGTGATGCTGAAATTACAACTAGCATTTAATTATTTGATTTATGGCTCTTAAAACATTTTATTACATTTATTTATTTATTCATGTGTATATGAGAGGTATGTGTATATCACAACACTCTTGTAAAGGTCACAAGACAACTTGTAAGAGTCATTTCTCTCCCTCCTTGTGTGGGTCCTGGGGATGGAATTTGAGAATCAGGTTTCACCAAAGGTACCTCTACCCATTGAACCATCTCGACAGCTCTGATGTACACCTTTCAAAGAAGTGAGCTACCAGGAAGATCATCAAAATTTGAGTTGTATGTTCTTATTAAATTACTTTTTAATGATTATAAATGAAGAAAATTTAGCTGTTGGTCAGAAAAACAAAAATCTGGTATAAAGTGCAATATATTACCAGGTATTTCATATATGTTTGTGAGTTCTGTCTCTTAAACTATCAAGATTGTAGTTTGTTATGAGATTGGAAGTTCTAGGGACACAAATGAAGTGAGTTTGTAGAGTCAGCTGCTGTCTCACACTGAGGCCACTGTCTAGTGGATAATTTTAATAGAAGGACTGCAGAGGCAGGCAGACAAAGCTCTCCATCTACAGGAGAAAGTATAGAAGCCCACCACCTAAAAATGAAATGTGGTTATAGTCTAAGAATTTTAGAAATATAAAAATTGATGATTCCCTTATAAATTTTAAGCCTAGTGTTGCATTGATTAGTTAAATGCTGGAAAAAACACAGACCAGTGAGTACCAATGGTTCCTGTAGATAGCCCTACTGGAGTTCAGAGCCTTCACTCTCATACATGTTGATTTCTGGTGCTTTACCACTAATTCAAACATACCTTTAAAAACAACTTTTTAAATTTTCCTGTCTTAGCATTTGCCAGTCCATTCCACTTTTGCTCTATAGTGCCCTCTCTAAACTTAGCTTTTTGTCTAAAAAAAAAAAAAAAAAAAAAAAAGATTGTTTTCAAAACTCTAATCATTTCCAACTGATAAATGGATTAGTCACCTTTGTGCTTCTTTTCATTCATCCAAAGACTACAAATACTCTTGAACCATTCCTGTACTCTTATCTCTTTTTGAATTTCAGTTAGATGGCCCCACTTAACACTGTGGTAGCCATCTACTGCCAATGATCACCAGCCAGGTGATGCCATCCAAGCTTGGAATTCTACCCATATACTTTAGACAGACCTAACCTCACTCTCTGAAGTCAATATGAAGTTGCTTGTGGTAAATTCAGGTAAACTTAGCTCCTCTGCCAATGCCAGCCTTGAGCCAGCACAGTACTTGCTGATAGATGCTATAGAACCTAAGTAGACACTTTGCATGAGCTGAGGTAAGGCCATTTGACTCTCTGAATCCCAGTGCACTTATAGCATTTAATGGGATTCATAAACGAAAAACAGTTGCTGTCCCATGGAGGGTGAAGTCTTTCTCTTCTGTCCAATTAGATGGCTTTTCCAAAATTTGTGGCATTGTGTCAATCGAGAAAGGATTCATCTTAACATCTTGTTCAGGCTAAGAATGTCCATGCTGGCTCCTTCAGACAACTGATGAGGTAGCCCTACACTGCAGAGGCCACAAGAATGGTTATGAAGTTATATTCTTGACCTGATGGGGCCATTTTGCCTGTACAAATGGAAATGTTGTCTTCATTATTTGTAGGATAGGGTCCCTTGCACTGCTCATGCATAAAGTACCCATGTCTTACATCTGAATACATCTGCAATTCAAGAGTCTCTCACCTGTTCTGAGTAGCTGAGTCCTCTAACTTAAAATCCCTGAGTCTTCTTTGATGGAAATATCAAAAGTGAACAAGTTGATACAAGTAGAATAGAATTTTTGTATATATTATTCTCAAAAGTGCAAAATTAATTTTGTTTTGTATAGTAAAAAAGGGTATTGAATCACAACTGGAAAACATCTCCATTTGAAAAGATGCTTTTTCTATTGAATTATTAAGAAACGTGTGTTTTGGAGGAGAGACTTTTCAAATTAGAACAGGACAGGTGGAGGGAGTATTTCAAGTGCACATTTAAGAGGGCTCATCAAGGATAGCCAGTGCAGGACACAATACACTTGGTTCTCAGCTCTTAATGGGAATATTCTTCACTCCAAATTCAGATTTAAAAAAAAACATATTTGGGAATGTAATTAAAGAAACAGGCATGGTAAGAATACCAGAAAATATAGAAGTAAACAGTGAAAAATCTACCACATTGTTCAGTATTGAAGATTACATAGAAATAAAGGAAAGTGGTGATTGAGGAACATTCCCAAAAGATATAAGAAAATTATCAGAGGAGTTAAAAAGGGATTAAAAATGTATGTTCAAATCTAAAAGCTGGACAGTGTCTATTTAAATTATACAAAAGCTTCAGACAGATAGGCAATGTGAAGACTCCTGAGAAAGCAGATCCATCCAGGCTCCTGTACCCTTGAGCTATGTGCTGAAGAATGGTGCCTGCATACTTATAACAGTTGTTTTGTAGATTCGCGAAATGGACCTATCATATGCCAAAGCACTGTACCACCAGAAGGATTTATGCATATGATCAAGCATAGGTTGATATTAAGAATACTCAGGAGACAGTAGATAAACTGTGCAGGCAGCACCATTGAGCATCAAACAGAGAATAACAGCACAGAAAGATAATGAAAATGCAAAGTTTTGTTCCTCTCCACTGCTGAATTATGGCCTTGTAAACTGATAGTAAACTAATTGTAAAACATTAAAACAGATTATAAATAATGCATATATATAAGCGTGTGTGTGTGTGTGTGTGTGTGTGTGTGTGTGTGTGTGTGTGTTTACAAAGAAGAAGAAAATTATGTCCTACGGCCAGGAGAAAAATAAGTCAATAGAGACAGAACCAGAAGTGAAAAACAACAAATTTAACAGGTAAGTATGGCACATATATATGTAAAATGCCAATGTGTTCAAAAATACAAACTTGTTGTAAAGAAAAATGGAAGGTACAGAAAGAACGTGTAAAGCCAAAAAGGAAATAATAGCCAGAATGGAAGTATATCAGATTGTATTAACAATAGAACTTGATGAGGTAGCAACGCAAACTATTCAAAAGGAAGCACAGAGAAAAAAAAGAAGAAGAAAATTAGCAGGGCATCAAACAATCGAACATACATGGGAGTCCAAAGAGAAAAAAGAAATCAAATGAAGAATCTAGCCAAAGCTTTACAAATGTGAATAAAACTATAAATTCACAAATCTGGGGACCTCAAAAAAAAGGCACAAGAAGAATTATCAAGTGGAATCACTTGAAGAAAACACAAATACATCATAATCAAGCTACTGTCCAAAAAAAGGAGAAGAAATGCCTCAGAACTAACCACAAGAAATGCTAATTAATACAATATAACATACTACAGATAGAGCAATGGAAATTATGACAGCAGACTTTGCATTAGAAGTTATGTGAATCCAAAGACCATGATGCAACATCATTAACATACCAAAAATGGATGACTTTCTAAGCCTATAGAAAACATCTTTCTAACACAAAGGCAAAAAATCAAGATTTTTTTCCACACAAGTGAAAGTTAACAGATAATTCTTCATCAGTAAACCTACACTACAAGAAATATTAGAGTTAAATGAACTAAGTATTGATAAACCAAAAACATCTAGAGTCAGCCAGAATGAAAACAATTTTTCTAAACATTTATTCACAACACATTGCTACCCCTGTTTAGCTCTCTTAGCATGACAAAGGTTTGGGCCATGTGTGTACATGCACATGCATCTAAGTGCTTTATATAATATTCCTGGAAGTTATAAATGAAGATCTGAAAGGTTACAATGAGACCCCTATGCCATAAGTAATCACAGTCTTTCTCTGGGCTGACATTTGTAAGTCAGGATTTGGTAAATATCACAGGTCTCTGACAGAGTTTGAGAACCAGGAAAATTAAAACAGCATTGCATAATACCTATCTTAATGGGAATGAAAATCCTTAATTCTGAGAAACAATACTTTATGAGTACATGGACTATTTTCATACAATGGTAATTACTTCATTTCATAGTAAATATAATAATCACTAAATGTTAGTATCACCAAAAAGATTGAAGTCTAAACATGAAGCCTGGGAATTTATTATAGTCAAAAATTATTTTCTTTGCTTCTTTTCCTTTAGCGACTAATCTACCTGATACAACAGCAATTTATAACTACCCAGTATCCACTCCTCTCTGCTGAGATCATATTTTTAAAGAGGTAAAGACCCCAGGAACATCTAGCATGAATTTACCCCTGGGATGATCTGGCTCTAAAATATCCCTAAAGGCCATATGTTGAGGGCTTGGCAGGGAGATTGTGTTGCTACTGGGAGTCAGCAAGACTTAAGATGTGGCCTACTGAAACAAGTCAGATCACAAGTGACACACCTTTGGTGGAAGCGTGGGTCACTGGCTCTTGCTCTCAGTTTCCCAGCTACCATGAGCTAGCAGCTTTGCTTTCCTGAATATTCCCCACCATGATTATTCTGCTTTGCCACAGACCCAAAAGAATAGGAGCACACGACTATGGACTGAACTCTCTAAAACTGTGAGCCAAGCTTTTCTCATCATGAGCAAGGTCTTTCAGGTATTTTTGTCACAGCAACAGAAATCTGACTAACGTGTACCCAGAAAAAAGCATTAAAATAAAAATAAATACATAATGTCAAGATAGATGAGTTTCATCTCTGACTTATAAACTTCATTATTCAAGTCATTTACCACTATCATCAAAAACCTTATCTACAAGATAAATAATACATTACTTTCAGTCAATGGACTAATAAATGCCTTTTGGTTTTTAAAATGTTCATAGTTGTCATCAAAGCTTTCCTTGCAATGTTACACGTAACTTTTGTCTTACTATTTTCAACACTAACCAGTAAAAGTAAACACACAGAAAAGAGTGAAGCAGACAAAGTGCTTGCAACCCTTTGGAACAGGGGGTTGGGGGGGTCTCTCACACTTCTGCCACATTCGTGCTCAGAGGAACCGCAATTAGATGAAAATTACTGCAAAAGAATGGCGTGGAATTGAGGACTAAGAGCTCTCTTCCCTTCCTTGGAGTTCCCTTCTCTTTCAGTCACCACTGAACCTCTACCACATGCCAGGTCTTATGTCACACAATGAGACAGCGAAGTTAAGAAAGCGTCATCCCTGTGTTCACATGCATATGTTTGATTTTACCCAAGACTAACTGTGACAGTTAATTATATATTATATGCCCAACCCTTGATAATGGTTGCCTCAAATTACCTAAAACTGTCCTTATTCCCTTAACAATCTAACTATACCATAAATGTTGACAATTTTAGAAGACACAAAATAATCACTTCCTGTAAGCTACTAGAATTCAAATGAAATCTTTCAAGAGAGAGGTCAGTCTGAACTTCCCAATAAGCCCTGCATGCAATAGAAATACAAATGCAGAGGGAGAAAAGAAAAGAACCCTTTGTACCTGCCAAAACCCAGCAGTTGAGTTCTCACTTTAGAAATCAGTTGTTCAGCACACAGCGATATAATGATGGGGGGAGGGAGTAATTACAATTAGGTGGCTATTTTGATTTCTCTTGCCATAGTCTCTGTATTGAATGTCACTTGATTTGCACAAAAAATAAGGTCACTGATTGCCTAAAATATATACAGGATTACTTCAATGAGTGCCTCATGGAGAAATGTCTACAAATGGAGAACATCTCCATTTAAATCACATACGAGCTGTTGGGACAATTTGAAAAATTCACAACCAAAAATAAACAGTCAAAAAACAAACAAACAAGCAAATGGAATTTATAGTCTCAATAGCAAAATTCAATAATCTGAAAGAAAAGAATGTTTTAACTTGTACCTTAAAAACTTGACAATGCTGTGAAAACTTATTACAGCTTTCAGTGTGTGCATTTTATCTAAATTACCACTAATTAGCTGATCATCTACCAAGATAGCTATAATTATTTCTTTTTCAAATCATTTTTTTCTCAGGTGTGACATGTAATTTAAGCATGTGCTTCTCAAATAAAATATACTGTCATCATTATTATTACATATAAAGTTTTAAGCACATAAAAATTTTACCAAAGAATTTTGTCTACCAGAATATTAAATCACTTTTTAAAATAAATATATTATTAAACAGAAATTCTTTAACCATGTAACTTTGACTACTTAGGTAAAATTATGAATATATTCGTGTTTACCAAGGATCTAGTGACACTTCAGTAATTTTACATCCAGAAGTGTTCAATAAATCTTCCCAAGATTCTGATCTAGATAAGCTGATTGAGAAGCTGACATAGAACTTCTTGATTTCTTACATCTCTAGTATTTATGCAATAAAAGCTTTCCTGCATTTGAGTCAAAATGAAGATGTGTAAGAAATCACAGCTCTCATTTATAGTCTATTATCTTCTACCTCGTGCATCCAACCAAAGGCCCTTAGCTGAACATATAGAAAATGATCCCTTATTGACAGTTCAAATGGTCAAAATGACTGGCAACATTACTCAAATAATTATGATAATTATCAAAAATTCATTAGAACCTGAAAACAAGGGAGAAAGCAAATCAAAACCAATGATACACAGGTCCCCAAATTAACACAGTCAATTATATGAAGGCTGTCACTATGTCGTAGCTCACCATTCTCTCCTAGCCACCACAATTCATACATTTTTCTCTCACTAAAACAAGATTATTCTACTGGATCTCGTTTGTTTTGTTGTCTATCTGATTTGAGACAAGGTATCATGTTTCCCAGGCTGGCCTCAAACTCATTATGTAGCTAAGGATGGCCTTCAACTCCTGGTCCTTCTGCTTCCACCTCCCAAGTGCTGAGATGGCAGGCATATGTGACCATGCCTGACTCTACTGTGTCTGTCATCCCAATATTCAAATGCAATTAAAGCACAACGTCAAACCCTTCTGTCTCTGGATTATTCTAATACAGTTACAGGACTACACAGAGAATTGACCTGAAAAACAAATATTTTTAACCTATACTAGTCTTTACAACCTTCTCTTTGTAGATTAAAATATTTAATGATCCAGTCAAATAAAGTACCCAGTATGAGGTCATGTGAGATGGTTTTGCTTTCAGCAGATAACATTTTATTCTAATCATAAATTTACTTGTAAATACTTGGTGGTAACATTTAACTGTTCAGCAGCTTTATTTTATTTTTAAAAACATGGAAATTTAATTGATAAAACATAGAATGCAACAAATTTGATTTTGTGCCAATAAATAATCCAAAGGTCTCAGCTATACTACTGAGATGATTATAGGTAGATTCACAACAAGATTTTCTAGCTTTACTCTCTAGCTGTTCATTATTTGTACACACTATGACTTGACTGCCACATTTGAGTTTCCATTTTCAATGTCAACTGAATGTGTTCCAAGTGTGGTGCTTCTCTGTAGCCATATTCAATGCCTTGATCAGAACTCAAAAACACATCTGTCTTTTACATAAAATTTCAAATCTCCATCCCAACTTCCCTTATTTACTGGAAAATGTTACTGAAGACATCAAAGTGCTCTGAACATAGTCTGTGTATGCCCACATGAAGTGTGAGGACTGGCCAAGCGGGAGTAGGAATTTTTCAATTCAGTGTATGAACTCCATGTGACAGATTTCTTAACTCTGTTCCTTTTCCATTTTAGCTTGGTAACTTTTTCTCCCCACTTTATAACCTGAATTGTCCCCTATAAATATATTCCTCATGAAAGATCTCCAGCAAACCCATTTCACATCAAAATCCCTTCTCGACTATATACTACCCCTAGAATGTTCTTGCTAGTTCCACCTTAACAATTTCCATTGTGAAGCTGGCAATCTCCACATGGAAGTTAATCTAAACAAAGTTCCATCCCCTCATCATTCTATAATTACTTTGTTAATATATAATTTTCTTAGGTGACTAACACAAATATCCTCATTTCTCACCTGAAATTTTACCTTTATGATTTAGAACATTGGCAACTGCCTTATTCATTAGTTATAAACTATAATATCAGTAATGTTATCATACTTGGGTCTTACAAAGCCATGGAAATCTTTCCTGTCTCATGTAGCACAAGAATTGCTCCTTTTTCAGACCAAAGTATCATCATTGTACTTGAGGTAACAGAGAGACCCCACAGCCTTTTTGTTACAGAGCTACATCACAATGACTTACAAAGGCCAGCTTGGTGACAAGATGGGCTCCATCAACTAAAGACCCCTGCACATTTCACATGCTGGCTCTGCCCTCAACAACTCAAAGCACTGTTTCAAAAATTCAGTATCTTAAATACTTTTTTGACACAGGATTTCTAATTATCAAGAACATGTCCTTTTCACTTCACCAGCTGCTCAGCGAAGAAGTTAATGACCTTGGGAACTGAAGCAAGAAGGTGCATCTAAACAACTTCCCCAGATTGGGAAGTATAGCACAGAAAGCTCTATAAACTACCATTGCCGGCAAAACCATCTGTCCTGGCAGTATCTGGAAAAGTTGTTTTCTAGCACATAAAAATGTTTTGATCTTTCTCCTGCTCAACACTCTCCAGAAAGACTACCTGCCTCTTTATCTTTGAGAAATGGGAGATTGCTCTCACGCCTCTCATGAGCAGAAAAGATGAGTGTCTTCAGTGGAGCTGTCCACTAGGACTTGTAAGCCGTGCTCTGCTCCTAGGAATTTCTCATGCGTCCCTTTGGGAATTTTTGTCCTCAACAGAAGCTCCAGATTTCCAACCTTCTAAGGGTGAAGGGCTGCACTCTGGTCAACTGAGAAGCCAAGGCCTTATATTTCAGCTGTGATTATGCAAAAATATAAGTCCAGGGACTGAAGAGACCAAGGTGTTGTGAAAGCTAACCATGTGAGCAAAGGAGCCTGTAGCAGCGTGTGCCTCCCCTGATTTAACACCAAGAGTTCTCAGCTAAATAGCAGCCTTTCTTTCAGAGTGAAAAACAAAGGCTTCTCACAGTGCTTGCATTTGTGATACATCTGTAAAAAGTGGCTTTTTTAGCATCAGAAAGCATTTTAATTGTAGTAAACTGAACAATGCTGAAATTGTTTGAAGAGGAGATTAAATTTAATGAAATTCACAAACAACCCCTTTTAGAAAGTAACAACAATTTTTGAACATTAAAGAGGAGCTCATTATATCAAGACAGCTCCACTGTGAAAAGCGGTCTGACTTCAATCACTGCATATCCACATGTTAATGAACTTCTGTGTAAAAGCAGGCACTGAGAGGGAAGTAATAGGAACACTGTCTCCATGAGTGTTTGCAAGAGGAAAAAAATCTCCTTTAATCAATAAAACACCTTCTCACATGCACCTTAATACTGACTGGGACTCTTTCAAAGGACACAAAAGGAAGATGCTGCTTGAAAGTTTCTTTAAAACATTACACAGCTTGCACTTTCTTCAGGGTTCACATGCTGTCAGCAACCCAGCTCCAAAGACTTTCAAGTTCCAACAGACACAGCCTAGTACAGTCTTCATCACCATCATTTCAGTGCTGCCCCTGATCAAACACAAATCTGAAACTGAAGAATAGGAGGCAACCAGTGACCTTTGATCAGGACCATGAGCCTCCACTGTAATATAATGCCTCATTCAGTGCTCTCTGGGACCAACAAGGAAGCATGTTACCGACTGAAAGGATGTCACTAGCAAGCTTATCCCCTCACAATGATTTCCATCATTAACTGTTAAATTTTTCATTTGCAGCAAGTGGCACCAGGTGTTTTAAAAATAACCAAGACATAGAAAAGCAGTTTCCTACCTTGCAAATAAATGAATCATGTTACCCAAGTTCTCATCTACCTGTTACTGACTTTCAGGCCTTATTAACTGCATTGTGCTAATCTTTCAAAATTATAATTTGGACAATATTGATTTATTGCTATTACTTAGAGTCTAAGGAATGCTAATAATATTCCTTTGAGCTTCTGATTTCCCTAGGCTATTAGTGCACCAATCATATGCATGCCCATAGAGTTTATTTTAATTAAAGCAAAGTTTTGAATTTTAAGTTTATTTTGCCTTGCCTTTTACAATGTTCTCTGCCAAGAAAAAAAAGGGGGTTTTCAGACAACAGCCATAGTCAGCATATTTTGGTGACAACCATTAGTCTGCCCTTAAGATCTCAAGAAAGTAAACTATGAGTTCAATTATGATTGAGGTACTGGGTGTGGAGACAGGGTGGGAAAGTTTTCAAAGCCAGACTATCACAAATGTGTTAGAGTCACACAAAGGAACTGTTAATGTGAGTTCAAATGAAAGCTGGAATGGATAGGGATCTATGGCGCTATAGCACATATACCTCACAGGTATTTCAATACAGCACAACATTAAGACATTCCAGTTCTAGCACTTAGGAGGCAGAGGCAGACAGATTTCTGAGTCTGAGGCCAGCCTGGTCTACATAGTAAGTTACAGGACAAGCAATTCTAAATAGAGAGACCCTAAAACCAAAACTAAAATCATTCCAATTCTTATTCCATGTACTGGCCAGTATTGTCATCTTTTATTGAGCCCAAACACATGTAATACTTGACATTATATATATCAACCAATATGTGAATCTATTCTATAGATATGCATGTACTGTGTGTATTTATGTAAAATATATACAAATTGGAAGGTAAGAATTAGAAAAGTGATTTGTCTATAATTCAAACTTGAATGAGAAAGAAGAAAAGAGAAGGAAAGACAGCGAAGTAGAGGAGGAAAAGGAAGGGGAGGAGAAAGTCAGAAGAAGGAAAGATGGAAGGAGTGAAGAAGGAAGGAGAGAGGGAGGGCCTGCCACATCATTCTGTCTAGTCTGCAACTGTGCAGTGAAACCTACATGATCACATCATTCTACTGCTTTTGAACACCACTTTTCCCAGTAATTCAAGCTCCTGTCAACACCTATGGCTGTAATGCCTTGCCTAAGATAAACAAAGACACCAAACTGAGACAAATCCTGAGATATGAATGCAAGGAACTAGCCCTGGATAATAGAAACTTCCCACTTCAATCATTTTTCAAGTCAACTGAATGAAAAGCTGATGCTCATGCAAGCCAGGCTCTTGTCTCTACACTGTTGTGTCTCCACACTGAAACAATGGGCACTTAACCAAGGATGTTTTTAAAATACAGACTGTCAGACACTTGAAAGATGGTTTCATGGTTAAGAACACTTGCTGCTCTTCCAGAGGACCAAAACTGAGTTCCCAGCACCCACAGAAAATGGCTTACCTGTAACCTCAGCTCCAAGAGATCCCATGCTCTCCTCTAGCCTCCATAAACATCTGCACACACATGCGCACACACACATAAATAAAAACAAAACTCAAAGTAACAAAAATGTTCAATTTTTTTTCATATTGTCAACATGAATGTTTTCTGGTCCAGGGTAGTAGTTCCTAAGATATAATCATGGGATCCTTTCAGGGGTCTTCAAGGTAAATTTTTCATAGTAAGGATAAAATACTCTTCTTTCTATATCCTGAGGCAGCTTAATGACATCATTCCTCTAGAGATAACGGTACATCACCAGATTGGTAATTTCCAAGTCTGAAAAGATGGAGTAAGATCCTTTTCTATTTTCTCTCCTCTATGTACAATTAACACAAACATAAGAAGATACTAGTAGGTGGGGATAGGTAGGCCAGCCAAGAGGACTTACAGCACTGCTGTGTCTTCTCTGAGCTTTCTTTCAGCTGCATCTTTCCCGTTGAGCTGAAGATACAAACACCCAAGGAACATCAATAGACACAGGCAAAACACATCCCAAGTACAACCTAGGAAACCAATAGACACAGACAAACATGTCCCAAGAGCAGTCTGTTCTCTTTGATCTAAGGACCAGGAAATTGACAGAATTAGACAAGACAACCCATTCTACAATAACCACTCTGGCTTCAAGTAGACACTGCAGAGGAAAAGGTCTTGTAGTGCCCTCACAAGTGATTCAAACAAAAGCCACATGGAAACTAGAGTCCCATTCTCTCTTTGTTGTAAATGAGATCTGAACATCACTCTCGCATCTCAAAAGTATCAGAAAAGGCCAGGGAGAGGCCTGAGACCTTTACCCTGCCAGTCAGTAACTGCCTCTCTGGTTGTGCTGTCCCAGGTCAGAGCATCCTCCCACTCTCACTAAAGTGATATCAGAGGGTACCCACAGAAGAATCCAACAGCACCACTGCCCATTGACAAAAGGTCATTTCCACTTGAATATCAGTGAGAACCATTCTGGGAGTCAGAAATAGTTGCGTCCTTCTGTGCTACAAAGAAATTTGACTAATGCAGAAGGTTTTATCATAAGATAGTGCCAAGTCGTCCAGATTTAAATCAAAATGCATTGTCAAAGAACCAGAAAGCTCTCAAATTAAATGAACAAGTCAATCAATAGATAGTAAAACCTAAATATTAGAATTGTCTGGTAAACATGTTAAAGCAGCCATGATTTTTCAAAGTATTTAAATGTCCTGCAAAGGGGTCAGCTGTGGAAAACAAGGAATCCACAAGGACTGGCAGGAGTGAATGAACATTTAGTTCAACCAGCCCAGCCGAGAAGATCCACAGACCAAGGCCCAGCTGATGAAAGTATGCCATGTTGGCCTCATCCTGCATCAGGCCCAAAGTGAGGTACTCCACAGTGAGAAAACACACCAGGATGAAAGCTCATGGGGACTTCAAGGTGAACAGCATTCATAAATAAGTGCACAGATCATGGCATCTCTGTGAACCCATTGCAACAGTCCCTCGAGGCCAATGCATGGCCATGAGGAAGGACTCTTCCAAGTACACTCTCTTCCCTGGAAACCCTTCATCACGAAGAAGTGAGAGAGAGCTCTTAAGAACTCAAACTAGCAACACAGGTAACATCTCAGAAGTCTACAGAAAGAAAAAGCCAGAATCATCATGACCAAGAGAAAAGTTTTATGGTTTTTGCCAGTCTCCACAGGTATAACTCTCAGGCATCCTAGCAAACAGAACCAAGGAAGCTATAGAGCAAACTATTGAATAGAAAAAGTAATGTTTTATTTGGACACTGTGATAAATTTCCAGTAAAGCAGAAAAAAGTGAAAACTTTAAGAGCTGGAAAGTACGATAATTAAAATAAAATATTCAATAGAGGCAAATAATTAGGATGAAAAGGACAGAAAGACCACTGCCCTAATTTAAACAAACAAACAAACAAACAAACAGTAGGATGCATTCGGTCTAAGCAACAGAGACAATTTAAGCTTCAAAGAGATGAACCAAGGCTCAGAAACCTTTGGGAAATGCCATGTCAGTTACAGGGAAACAAAGTTCACATGGCAGCAGATTTCTCATCAGAAACCCTCAAAGCCAGAGGGAGTGGCCTGATATTTGTTAAGTGCTAAAAGACAGACAAAACCCTACATAGTGAAACATTCTTCAGGAATGTGGGTGAAATCTAAACATTCCTCAGAAGAAAATATGAAGAGTTCTATCCAAAGCAAGATCACGCACAAAGAATGTAAAAGAAAGTTCTTGAAGCAGAAAGGACACAACACACTGAAAGGTTAGGAAGAAGAGGCCATGACAGGTAGCTCAGTGGTAAAATGTTTAACCAGCTTGCATGAGGCCTTGAGTTCAGTCCTGGGAGGGAGCGAGAGAGGAAAACATGAGTAAATCAATCAACTTTCCCTCTCCTCTTTTGTTTACTGTATTATATAAAGCACACTACACAAGGTTCTAAATGTAAGTAGAGGAAATATTTGAGCCGAGTGCATGATAAAGAAGCAAAGTAATGAAACATGTGGTTCCCATTCTACTTGGCCTACTACTACCACTCTCTTAGCAGTACCCACTGTTAGAAGTGCACCAGAACCACAGAAAAGACAGAATTCAACTATGACCAACAGAAAATAAAATTGACAGAATGCTCAAGCCAGCTATATAATACCCATTTTTTAACAAGTGTCTCCAGATTACATACCAAGATGCATTACAAACTGCTTTAAAATGAGCCTCAAGGAGAAGAATCAGTCAGTTCACAGAGATCCTAGTTTAATATCTAGAATCTACACTAAGAAAAAAAAAGGATGACCATGATTAATTTCAGAAGGAGTGGCGGGGTGTGGGGATGGAGCTATAACATGGAAGGGATGATAGAAAAGGGAAGGGTTGTGATATAGTTATATTTTAACTAATAAGAACTTGAAGGGGGAAAGGCCAGATAAGGTGTTGGACACTTATAATCCCAGCACTAGGAAGGCACAGACAGCCAGATCCCTGGTGCTCCCTGCCCAGCCACCTAGTCTGCCTCGAAAGTTCCAGACCACTGAGAGATCTTCTCTCAAAAACAAGGTATACAGCTCCTGATCAACGACAGCCAACGTTGTTCTCTGGCCTACACACACACACACACACACACACACGCACGCACACACGCACGCACCTGCACATATACAAAACGAATTTTAAAGAACTAGTAGACAGCATGTTCTCTAACTAACATTAAATCAACCCAGAAATCAGTAACAGAATAACAAATTCTTGGAAACCATGCAATGTATAGATCAAATGTGAAATCTCAAAAATAGCAAAAAAAAATTCTGAACTAAATGAAAATATAAGCATGTGGGGGATAGCTAACAGAAGGTCAACAGGACATCAGTAGCACTGAACACACACATAAAACAACAAGTCTCCTATCAGTAACTTTCACTTCAAGGACTCAGAGAAAGGGGGCAGGACTATCCCAAAGGAAGCAGAAGAGAAGAAACAAATAAAATTAAACAGAAAAAATAATATCTAAAAAAATATTCACAAGGCTGAGGGTGAGCTTAGTGGTGAAGCACTTGTTGAGCATTCGAAAAACCCAGGTCCAATACCCTGGACATGCAAAAGAATAATGATAATCACTATAATAATGAAGCAAACAACTGTTTTTTTAGCTGCCATTAAAATTAACAAGCCTTTATCAAAACTGACAAAGAAAGAGAAGAGATGTAAACTTGAGATGTCAGGAATGAGACCAAAAACATCCACACCACATTGACATGAAGGAGACAGTAAATGAAAAACTGTGGGCTCTACATGCACAGCTTTGGTCATGTGGATGAACTAGAGCCCTCTCTGCACCACAATACAACTCATCTAAAGTGGAACACCTTCCACATCTCTGTAGCCTTTAAGGGAGTTAAACTCACAAATTTAAATACTTCTCAAAAGAAATCTCTAGGCCCAAATATCTGTCCAAATGTAAAACAAACAATGACAGCAACTCTACACAATCTCATATATAGAGAGGAGGAAATATAGCCTACTGCATTCATGGTGCTTATATTATTCAAACACCTAAACAAACACCAAAAACTAACAGAAAAGTCAGCACCAAAAAACATTTAAAATGTTCCACCCAATATCCCTCAACAATCCTTTTCCTTGTGTTAAAAAAATATTAAGGGGCTAGAAGATGGCTCAACCAGTAAAATGCTTACTACACAAGCCTAACAACCTGAGTTTATGAATTCACATCCCAGAAGCCATGCAAAAAGCTGGGTGCAGTAATGCAAGCGTCTATTATGCCAGAGCACCCCAACCAGAAGATTCAGGAAACAGACCAGAGAATCATACAAAGAAGCTTGCAGGCCAGCTAACCTGATCCACACAGCAATAAGCAAAAAGGTCCCTGTCTCAATATGGAAGACACAGGCTAACACTACACTGTGGCACATGCATGCCCCAATACACACACACTCATTATACACACCATTTTTAATGTCTTAATCATTGAACAAGCAACAATCATAATGAACTATATATCACACATTCATCATACATTCTATTTTTTAATGTTTTAAAACACTGAACAAGCATAGGTATATACTGTCTTCTCCTTGGACCAAACAATTCTAATGTAAATAAAATAATCAACAGGGGAAATAATTCTAATGCAGTAAATACCAATTAAAATAGCCCACATAAACAAAAACTTTTTTAAGTATGCAAAGAGACACCAATAGTAAAGAGCATAAGAGCCTCTGATTTAGGGTACTGGCTCTCCAGATTGCTCAGAGTAACCTAAGGCAAACATTAAAAGCCTGAAGTATAGGCAACATCTGCTTTGACTCATTTTCAAAGCCCAGCAAGACTAAAATAAATATTACCAGTCTCTAAAATTGTTTATTATATGTTCTAGGAGAGTTATAATCCTGCTCTTGTAACAGCACATTCTGAAGAATGAACCATCAGTGTAGCACCGAGGTGTATTCAGGTAGAGGTATCTTTAGTAAATGAGATCATTTCTGCTGAGAGAAAAAAGTAGACTAAGTCTCCTAAGCCTAGTATATTTCACCATATCCAGAGTTCAACCAAACTCCTATTATCCTTTTTTTTTTCACTCTCCTGCACTCTCTCTTCAAGAAACAGACATGACAGAGTAGAGGAAGAAATGTAAGGGAAACAAATAATAATACAGATCTTTCTAAAAGTCATATGGAAGCCTACTCTTGTAGAAGATTCCATATTCATATTTATATGTGGGTATATATTACCTACATACATAGAGGGAGAAAGTGTGTGCGTGTGCGTGTGCGTGTGTGTGTGTTGAGTTACTCTATAACAGGTCAACAATGCCCCTATACCACATACCACTAGACATCCATTAGATAAAAATCCAGCACCCAGAGTAGGCTTCCTCTATTGGAACTGTTGCCTAATGAGGTCCCATAAACCCCCAAAGCATTACTATCACTAATGTCCTTGGTTACCCTCCAGAATTTGATGCTAAGAACCTATTGTCACATAGTTGAGTTACTGAACATTGAAAAATAAGATGATAATGATCTAGACGCTTCATTCCTACTTCTTAGCTTTCATAATGCTAGAAGGTCCTATGCATGCTAGATGATTAAAAGAATTATCATCAATAGTACCCAGCTGGGAACCCTGCAAGCTACAATGAAGACTGGCTTTGCAAGATAAGCCCACTAGTACAATGGCAGCATGAACATCATGGAAGTAACCAATCACATTCTGATTTTATTTAACTCCCTGCCCATGAGATGAAACCCATATCCGGTACCATCATTGGGCCAAGATCTATCTATGGATAGACAGGTCACAGACCCTAAGAGAAAATCTACTACTATTATTTTTCTAAAACAGTATTAAGCTGATTTTAGTGATTTATCATTTTACCCATTATCTTAACTCTCACCAGAGAAGCTTCTATTTGCAGTACATAATTATTAACACAGAAACCCACAACTGGCCAAGGTACAGAGAATAAGAGGCTTCGGAATGCTCAGCCTTAAAGAGAGCACATACACTACCTTCTCTCAAGAATCAGGTGATTATTATGGAAGAAGGGGCAGAAAGGGTGTAAGAAACAGAGGTGTGGACAACTATACAAAAACTATCTGATGAACACAGTATGGCAGCTGCACATATGAACTCACAGTGGCAGGGAGAGAATGCACAAAATCTGTGCAAACCTAAGCCAGAGCAAGGACTAGCATGGAAACGGGAGTCAGACATGAATTCCCACCCCTAGCCGAAAAGCTTCTGGAAGAATGAGTCAGTTTTGTCTAAGAGTACAGCCTCCAATAAGTCAACAGAAGTCTCTAGAAGACCACATGTCCAAGAATATTTAGGCAGCACAAATTTGTTCCAATGGTCTTTTTTAAGACTACAAAGTTGAATGGGTAGATAAGGAACAGATACAGGAACTAGACAGAACTAATAAAATAGTTTAAATAATAAGTTTACAAAAAGAAATTAGACATTAAATATGGTTAATATACTCATTAATGTGGCAATAATTATTTTAATAGAAAGTAAGTTGAGTATCATGTGGAAAAACTGGAAGCATCATACACTGCTGGTAGAAAAAAAGTATAGCCGCTGTGGACAACAGTTCAATAGTTCTTCAGAAAGTTAAACGAGATTGTTGCATGACCCAACAGCTCTATTTCTGTGAACATACCTAAAACTGAAAGTGAGTATTCAATCAAAAGCTTGGACACAGATATCATGGCTACACTACATGCAAAAGCTAGTAGGCAAAACAACCCACATGTCCATGTGTGCTAAGGAGTATTACTATCTTTAAAGGAAATATTGACATGCACTGAAACACTGTGCTAGGTAAAACCAGCTTGGGACAAAGGTTATAAATTCCATAACTGCATTTTTATGAAATCATCAGCAATAAATCCATAGAGTCAGAAAACAGATTATTGGATAACACGTACTAGGGGAGGAATGAAAAACAACTTATTGATGGGTTTTCTTTTCAGGTGATAAAGTAGTCTAGGACCACATGTGTGTGGCAGCTGCACAACATGTGGATATGGTAAATATCACTGAAACGGACCCTTCTATGCTGGGTAAATTTAACCACAGAATTTATCACAATGAAATTAAGGACATAATGACCCAGGGCCAACAATGGAAATTCATATTGTATTCATAAAAATAGTACTTGAGAGCCCGTCACTCAGTCAGAACTAACTCTTGCATGCTCCTACAATCCTTTGTCCACTACTGTATAAAAGTGTCCATAGCATAACAGACAGTATGCTGATGGCTTTCACACTGCCCACCTCCCTTCAGCTGTCTTTTACCTCACCTCACCTTCCTCACTCTTCAGTCTGCCTTCTCCCACTCCCTGGTGGCACACTTTAGTCTCTGTGCACATGTTCTCGATGCCTAGCAGTGTGGATACTCACTAAGTCTGCCAAGGGAAGGGAGGGAGAAACCAATCCATAAGTGTGTGGCAGAACAGCCTGTGACCATCACAAAGGTAAAAGTCATTACCAAGTCACCTCTGTATTTAGAGGTGGTATTTGTTACACTAAATTTACTCCAATCTGAGTATTTGACTGTTCGTTTTTTTTTTTTTTTTATTTTTAGCATGCCAATTCTCAGAACAATCTGAAATTAACTTTAATCTTTTTAATTTAATCTTTAATCTTTCTAATTTTTAAGAAAATGCATCTCAGCCCCTTTTTGAAAGGACTCAAAAGAAATGGTTAGCAGTAAAAATGGTCAGAGTTCACTTTATCCACTGCTGTCCCTTTAAAAGGCAAGGGAATGTGATTATCAGCTAGATCAGTTATTTTTTAAATTTTCTGTCAAATAATGTGTTAAGAAAAAAGTAGTTTAAACGTGACTGTTATCATTCCTTTAAGTGAATATTCACATAAAAATAAGAAAAAATAGATGATAAAGTTTGTTTCTTAGATATAGCAGTGCATCAGTTTCTTAATGAGACTACTTAAATGATCCTGTTTTTTTTTTACTTTGTATGATATACAAAATAAAGTGTGTTTTGGATGTTTATTCTACACAAAAAGAAACATGACTTACTATTAAGGTCTCTGTGTTTAGAGAAACATACGATTTCCCGCCTCCATGAGAGCTGGCAATAGTCAGCACATGATAAATACGTGTTGGTTGGGAGGATCATTTAAGACATATTTAAACTGAAGAATAAGGGATTTAGTAGGAATTTCTTATTCCTGGAGGAGTTTGGTAGACAGATCATTTTTTCTAAAATGATTACTATGTCTCCTCAATTATAAGTGCTGTCCAATTAGCTCTCTAAATGTATAACATGAAAGCCTTTATTTAAACAAGTCTTCCCTCTGCAGCCCCTCCCAGGAAGTGCTGCCTCCACCCACAGACAGCCCCCTTGGAACACTACTGTTTTCTTTTTGGCAAATATTTCTCAAAGTTTATTTTCAAAGATACTTCATTTAAATAAATGTAAGGCTTCAAGACATGATCCTACAACATTAGGTCAAATATTATTTTCCTTTCTATCTCTGAAAGCACAACTCCATTTCTTCAGCACTTTCTGTTAACTGAAGACATTCTCCAGCTTGTTCTTGTGTATTTGACGTGTTTTGTGCTCTGCAGCTTCCTAAGATGTGCCTCATAAGCACCATTTTGAAATTCTTAAACTGGACAGTTAAGGCAGCCTTTCCACTTGGTGATGGACAGTTAGGACAACCTTGCACCTACCTGCTTGGGTCAGTTTTACAGACATTGTAACTCAGAAGACTTTAAAGTACTTTTTAAACCATTCTCATAAGCTAAAGTATCTATACTTTGCCTCAGTGTCCTATGATACAGAACAAACTCCTCAGCCCCTCAGTCTGTCAGTCAATGGCTCAGGAAACCTTGCCAGTCCATATGGACTCTGGAGCTATGAGGCATTATAGCATTTTGAATGAGGATTCCCCTAACTGGTAAAAGCAAAAGAATTGAGACGGTACTGAAAATACTATTTTTCTATGTGATTGATTATTGCTTATAAATGAGTAACGAATGCAACTCAATTGTCTCCCTTTTTCCTACCAAATACTGTAATTTTAAATTATTGTATTTTTAAAAGAAAAATACTTAATATCTTTAAACAGTTCTGAGTCAAGAGATCTTAAGTGCTTTAATAGCCATTAAAATATTTTTCTGTGAATGGACAGATACTTATTTCTGCTTTTTGTTTTGCCAAAAATAAAAACAAACTAAAACATGGAAGGCATAAAAGTATTTTAGATAATGCAATCCACTTCAATCCACCATTCAGGTTAGCACACCCTCCGACTGACAGGCACACAGCAGAGCTCCGGGGCATCGGCCTTTAATCATTTTAATGACATTAGAGGATGGAGTCGTTAAGCCCAGGCCAAGGCAGGACCTTTACCTTCTGCTTCCTAAGTGAGTGTTTTCATGGCTATATTATACATTAGTCTGGAATGGAAGCAAACTATCTTTAAACATAATCAAAAGCACAGGATCTATAAGGATTTGAGGAGTTTTATACCAGTTACTCCTCAAATAACAGCATTAGAATCTTAATATATAGAATAAATGTATCATGACATATCTAATTTACAGGTCCCAAAAAGATAGATAATAGTTCTACACCTGTGTTCCCTTTAACATTTAGCTCCCTTGCTTGGCTTCTAAAATTAATTAACATTTCATATCTCAGTAGTCATGAGAATAACATAGTAACATTATGTGACAGAAACTCTGATTTCACCACCAAAAAAAAAAGCAAAGACTTGAAATCACAATGCCTTGTTTGTTTTTCTTAACTACAAAGTGCATTCAGACAGAGGTGAGTAATAATGGTCCTCACCATTGCACAAAATTATCGTTTCCAAAGGACAGCACTGTGATCTGATTAGACTTTCAGTCACTTCCATTCATACAACTGTAGGGAGCTAGGCTCTCCAGCTGCAAGTGTGTCCAGCTGCAGGTGTGTAGTATGTTCACTCGCACCTGAAGCCTGCACACCTGTGACTCTACCCAGCTGTGTGCTCTGCTCTTTTTAACTAACTAGCTCTTTTTAACTAACTAGTTTTAACTAACTAACTAGAAGGGTGTTGGCCAAGGCAATCACTGTCCACATGGCCATTCAATGCTCTGTGGATCAGACTAACCTCTTTACTTTTACCCTATTTCATAATGTCTCTCTGCAAGTGATCAACTCCTCGGGCATTAACATAAGGGCCATTTGTACTTGATGTAGAAATAAAAAGACATAAAATTTGGCTTAAACAAGAAAAAACTAAGTGGACAACCCATATTGATCATTTCTTCAACTTTACTGACTCCATTCTAATTCTGTCTCTACCTCTTAAAGTCTAACCATATATATTTAATTCAGTTCTTTAAAATTTCAGCAGACAACTTCAGTGCTAACCCACCACTGCCCTGTCTGAAAATCTTTGATGTCACAGCATAATAGCTCCTGAAAGAACAGCACTGATACCTAATGTAACATGAAACCAGACTCTGCACTGGGGCTGTCTGCTGTCAGAAGCAAGCAGTCTTACTGCTACTCCCCAGAAGTGACAAGGTTAGGGCCTATCTATACAGCATCCCCAACTCCTAATGCAGACTGCTGATAATCACAAACTACAGCAGCCTGCTTCATTATCTCTTTTTTGGAAACAAAAAATAAATTACATGCTAATGTTGGATGATGCATTTGGCTTAATTTTGTTCTGGAGTAAGTTGTACACTTACAGGCTCCAGTGATTTCAAAAATATTAATAAAGGCTGGGCAGTGGTGGGCACATGCCTTCAATCCCAGCACTTTGGAGGCAGAGGTAGGCAAATCTCTGTGAGTTCAAGGTCAGCTTGCTCTACAAGGCTAGTTCCAGGATAGCCAAGGTTACACAAAGAAACTCTGTCTACTCTGTCTTTAAAAAAGGGGGGGGCTAAATGAAAATGGCTATATTTTCTACTAAGAAGCAACTCAGGCATCATTTTATCACTTTTTTGTATAATTTTATACAAAAATTCTATAGTATATTTAGATTGGAAATCACTATGCAGACCTTCCCCTTGGGGTGGCTGTACATAATGCCAAAATATCTATTTAAGCTTAGGCACTTCAGGCAATGAGTCTATCCATACAGAAAAGGAAACATAAGATAGGGTAAGTGCAAGTGGACAATAAAACCAGGACACAGATTTTTCCCTTTTACTTATTGACTAAATGAAAATACAGTGATTTCCATATTATTTCCATATTACCAAACACCTACAAGGGACAAACTGAACACTATTTAATAATCTACCTCAGAGATCTCTACTATGAAGCACTGGGCATCTTTGCTCCTGTCGTGACAATTCACATTGCTTGTATTATTCATTAAGCAGACAAACTTTTGCTTCAATTTTGTTGAACTTTTTTTTAATTCTCTTCATGTCTATGTTGCATAAGACCTATAAGGAAAAATAAAACTATATTGGGAGACTTTTGAAATTGAAAAATAAATTAAGAATGCAATAAGGCCACAGAGTTGGAAGGCTGAATATTTTAAAGTATCATTTCTACCTAAATTATTTTTCTTACATATAAATATAAACAAACTACATCAAGAATCCTAGGTCATTTTTTCTATGTATGGAATCTAGTTCTAAATTCATACAAAAATGCAATGGGACAAGAAGCACTAAGATACTCTTGAAAAATAAGAGCCAGGTAACAAGATTTAACCTATAAGGTACCAAGACTCAGTGCAATGCAAATATGAGGAAGACAGGGAGGCAAGAATGCAGGCACAAGCAGGCGCATTGAAGTACACAAGTGCAGACACAAACAGCTGCATTGGAGGACACTAATTCAAGGACAGACAGTTACATCAGAGGACACAATAAAGATTCCAAAAGAAATTCTGAGCAGCAGCTGATAGGTGACAAAGGTAAATTGTACAATCATGAGGAAAAGGTAAGTTTTTAATAAATTGTCTGGAATAGCTGGACATCCATAAGAAAGTACAATATATCTGTATTTCAAATAATATGCCAAAATGCATTCTGGTTCAGTGAAGATCAGTGTAGAACACACTAAAGATTATTTTATGGCCTCAGATAGAGAAGTGTTTCCTGATCAGTACAGAAAGTCACTAACCATAAAGAAAAATATCAAGAAATGTTCAACTACCAAAAAAACTAAAACAATCTTCCCATCAGAAGATTCTCTACATTAGAAGATAAACCAAGTGCTGGAGAGATTACTCCATGGCTAAGAGAACTTGATGCTCTTGTAGAGGACCTAGGTTCATGTCCCAGTCAGTGCCCGCACAGCAACTTATAACTTGACTATACTCCAGTTCCAGAGGATTCAACACCCCCTTCTGGCTTTCTTGGACACTAGGTACATACAAGGTGCACATAAATGCAGGCAAAACACTCATACATATTAAAAATACAAATAAATAAATTTAAAGACTTCACTAGATAAGATAGAATAGCACATGTGAAAAGCTCCTTTTCTTTTCTTTTTTTTCAGAAATACTATTTATTAATATTTAACATTTCTACACACATAAATAAAAATTTTCTTTTTTTTAATTTTTTTATTGGATGTTTTATTTACATTTCATATGTTGTCCCCTTACCCCATCCCCCACCCACCCAGGAACCCCCTATCTCCTCACCCCTCCTCCTTCTTCTCTGTGGATGTAACCCCTACCTACTCCCCCACTCCCACCTCCCCACCCTCAAAATTCCCACCCCCTGGGGCATCCAGCCTTCATGAGGTCAAGGTTCTCTTCTTCCACCTATGCTCAGCAGGGCCCTCCACTCTTACATATTCAGCTGAAGCCCTGAATCCCTCCCTAAGTGCTCCCAGGCTGGTGGTTTAGACCCTGGGAGCTGTGGTTGGTTGGTATTGTTGCTCTCCTCATGGTGCCGCAAATCCTTTCAGCTCCTTCAGTCTTCACTCTAACTCCTCCATTGAGAACCCCATGATCAGTTCAGTGGTTAGCTGTGAGCATCTGCCTCTGAATATGTCAGACTCTTGAAGACCTCTGAGGAGACATCCATATCAGGCTCTTATCAGCATGCACTTCCTGACTTCCACATCAGCATCTACCTTTGGTGACTGCACATGGGATGGATACTCAGGTGGAATGGTCTTCAGATGGCCCCTCCTTCAGTTTCTGTCCCTCACTTTGTCTCCATATTTGCTCCCTTGAGTATTTTGTTGCTCCTTCTAAGAAGGACCGAATCACCCCCACTTGGTCTTCCTTCTTCATGTGGCCTGTGAGTTGTATCTTGGGCATTTCAAGGTTCCGGGCTAATATCCAATAATCAGTGAGTGAATACCATGTGTGTTCTTTTGTGATTGGCTTACTTCACTCAGGATGATAATTTCTAGTTCCATCCATTTACCTAGGAAATTCTTGAATTCATTGTTTTTAATAGCTGAGTAATACTCCATTGTGTAAATATACCATATTTTTTTAATCCATTCCTCAGTTGAAGGACATCTGGATTCTTTCCAGCTCCTGGCTATTATAAGTAAGGCTGCTATGAACATAGTTGAGGATATGTCCTTGTTATATGTTCGAGCATCTTCTGGGTATATGCCTAGGAGTGGTATAGCTGGATCCTCAGGTAATGCTATGTCCAATTTTCTGAGGAACCGCCACACTGATTTCCAAAGTGGTTGCACCATCTTGTAGTCCCACCAACAATGGAGGAGTGTTCCTCTTTCTCCACACCCTCGCCAGCATCTACTATCACCTGAGTTTTTAATCTTAGCCATCCTGACTGGTGTGAGATGGAATCTCAGGGTTGTTTTGATTTGCATTTCCCTGACGACTAAGGATACTGAACATTTCAAAATCACAAACTCTGTGCACACTATTTTTAAGGTTAGTTAAGAATTAGAATCAACCTCTCTCACAGACCATACAAGAAACGGCCTCCATGTCAGAATCGCCTGCCTCACAAACACATCCTGCCACCTCAAAGCACTAAGTCACAGCTTCTGTAACACCACTTTTAAAGAGATTTTTAAAACACCAGTTTTAAAGGGATTCCTTCCTTTGAATTACAACATAATCTTTTTAACATGAAAGTTCCTCCAGAGCAAATGCACTGAGCAGAGAACTAACTAAGACTCTTAGGAATTCCTGAAGAATTACAATGTGAAGACTTGAAATTTTTAGAATTAGAATAAATACTTTATATCTCCTAATAATACTCTTATATTACAGGTCTTTATCCCATTTGATGGGCTCCCTAAAATACCATAGATTAGTTTTTAAAATGAAGAGAAAGTTTTTCAAAGTGTTAAGTAACTAATGGAAAAAATATTTAAACACAAAAAAAGAGAGACTGGAGGAATGAGGGAAGAAAGAGGGAGGGAAGTTGTTTTTCAAAGCTCATAGTCTTAAAAACAGAATCTCAGATACAGTCAAATTCTATGTTCAAATATACACATGTGGAAGAATATGATCGCACTTCTTAAACTGGTAAATTAAGTGAGCATAAATCAAAAGGTTTTAACCATATTATGCCTTCTATAATCATGCATTGTTTTTCTACTGTACTGTTTCTTGTATTGTTTCTCATTTTTCTTTCTATCAAAGCTTTCTTTGTTACACAGGTCCTAGTTCTAGAGTCTGTATGTGTCTCAGTTAGTAGGAACGGGACAGTTGAGGCTTACAGTAACTGAATTCTTAGCTTTTGAAAATCAACCAGCTGGTTTCTAAGTTGACTGTACCATGTTACATTCCCATAAGCAATGAATGAGCATTCCAGTTTCTCCACGAGCTTATCCACATTTGTTGGCTTGTGCTCATACTGACATTGGAATGTTTGAAGTTGTGAAGCAGCATTTCACTGTGATTTTAATTAACACTCACTAATGTTTGATGATATTCAGCAGTGTGTGTGTGTGTGTGTGTGTGTGTGTGTGTGTGTGTGGTGCACACATGCACATATTGGTTAGGTAGCTATATTACTTGGAAAATACTGGCTGACTTTTCGGCTTTTTTATTGAAGTTCCCTTTTTTTTTCTAAGAATTTGTTTTAATATGTGGAGAGACAACAACACTATAATGTTGTCTTTTCATTGCTAAGAGCTCTTAGTATTTTTATGGGCACAGATACCTTATCAGACACATGATCTATAAAAATTACCTCCTTTCTACAGATTATCCATAACTCCTTGGTGGCTTCCTTTGAAGCACAAAATTCTTAATGTTGGTGAAGTCCAATTTCTCCTCGTTTCATAGTATATCCAAGAAATCATCCTCTACACCAAGCTTATAGAAATTCAGTCCCTATTTCTTCTATGAGGTGAATCTGTCACATTTAAATTTTAGCACATTTGAAATTAATGTACATGATGTAAGGTAAGAGTTCAGCTTCATGTGTATGGGATATTTTATCATCTCAGTCCCAGTTGTTGAAGATTGTTTTCTCATTAGGAGAACTGAGGCACAACTCATCACAAGTGGTGACATACTTGCAAAGCAAGCGTGATGATCTCGTTCAGTTTCTATCATTGATATTCCTAGGAATTTCTAATTGTAGCTTCTTATCAATAATCACAGTCTGAAATTAGGGTTTAAGAAATCACTATACTGGGCTGGTGAAATGGCTCAGTGGTTAAAGAGCACTGACTGCTCTTCCAGAGGTCATGAGTTCAAATCCCAGCAACCACATGGTGTCTCACAACCATCTGCAATGATATCTGATGTCCTCTTGTGGGGTGTCTGAAGACAGCTACAGTGTACTTACATATAATAAATAAATAAAATTTAAAAAAAAAAAAAAGAAAACAAAAAAATTTTTAAAAAAAAAAAAAAAAAAAAAGAAATCACTATACTAATCATTCAATTGAATATAGAGATTTTTTTAATCTTATCTTTCCACATTTTAATTTTACTACCTACAAATTGAAACTAATTTTAGGATGGCCTGAAGTAACTGACTGCTAATAACCAAGAAGCCCTCTATATGCTTCTTCATTACTTTTATGAAACTGTCTTTTTAGTACTTTCAAAACAGGAGACATAGTATCTTTCTTCCTTTTGCCTTTCAACTACTTAAAGTGTGGTCCCAGTCAGCAGCACAGAGGAAGAGCAGCAGAGACATGGCCTATGGGCTTTTGGGGAATGTACTAAATCTTAAGTCTCACTCCTAATAGAATCAGAATCTGAATTTTACTAACGGCCTTCAGGTAGCATATATGCCTGCTTAAATTTAAAAAGCAATTTTCTAGTTGATAAAATTTACAAAGTTCTAGAATGATTAAAACATTGCCTAAATGTCTTCCTAACAGAATATGATTTTAAGTACCAAGACAGCATGTCCAGATCTATACAAAAAGATACCATATGGACCAAGTATTCAGCAGGAAAAGAACAGGTCCTATCTTTAGTTACTGTTTTTCTGGATGAATGGGTGCTCAGCACAGTGTTTATAATCGACCTCAAACATCCATACCACACTGCAAGGTTCTTAAGGCAGGAGCCTATTAGAATCACCCTTGGAGTCTTTAGCGCCTCTCTGGTAAATAGAAGGTACTTACTGTATTTGTTGAATTGTATTCAACTAAGACTTGTAAATATATAATGACAGCAAACCGTATGCCAGAATACTCAACCATTTCTAATAACTAATGTGTTAAATGCTATAATCAGATCCAAAAAGATCACAAACCTTTAAAAAAAAACATAAGAAAAAATGTAGAATATAACCCATAGGTACAGAAAAGTAGAAAACAATTTTAAAATCATATTAATTGATGCCAGTATTTTTTAGAGGGTTCTTCAACATTTATTTATTTTGTGTGTGTGGTGCTGGGTATATGGAGGTTAGAAGACAGCTTTTGGGAGTGAGTTCCCTCCTTCTACCATGTGAGTCCTAGGATTAAAACTCAGGTCCTCAGCCTTGGCCAAATGAGGTCCCTCACTGGCCTCAGTATGTTTTTTAAACCAAGAGGAAAAGATGATTCCATAATAAAATACAAATTACAAAAACTGACTCAAGAAAGGATAGCACATATAAATAGATCAATAAAATGCAATTGAATCTCTAGGTCTTTAAAATGTGTAGTGACAAAATAGTACTATAGTTAGGATTTGATTTGGGCTTTTTTTTAACTATTAATTAATTAAGAATTAATAAATTTCTATGTTCTCTCCATGGTTCCAGAACATTCCTATTGCCCTAACTCAATAATTATGGCATTAAGATACATTAATTGTGGATATAAATTCACATATATAATTCAAATTCATCAATATGCATTTATACATAATATAACCAGCTAGTTTAGTAAAGGAATATAAGGTAAGGAAGTTTAAGCACTAGAATATCTATCCAAATGTTTTACACTATACTAATAATATTAAGGGGTAAAAATATATCTGATTTATAAATGCCAAAAAATTGTTTGAGGAAACCATATGACTATATAATCCAAAATAACTCAAGAAAGAAAGCTCACATGAATGTAGTCAGAGAATGTCTAAATGAAATAAAGACAAGGTCTTGCACTGAGGCACAAGGCAGCCAGTACAGGACAAGTCACAGTAAATAAAAGGCTTATGAGTTTGAATTGGCAGCAAGATTAATGAGTCAACTGTAAGAGGTGGCTTCCATTAAAGGGGGGCAATTCTATTAATAGACAATTATCTAGGACAAGAAAGGTGATAATTCCTAGAACTCCATAACAGTTGTACTTAAAGTCTCAAATCCTTGGCCACTATGTCTTAACAATGTCACCTTAAGTAAATTCTTTAATTCTGAAGTGCCCTTCATCTATAAACCATAAATAATAGCACACACTTCGCAGGCTTAAGGAAAATTTATATGAGATAATAACTTGAAACATATCTTCATTGAATACATCAAACAAAAAATGGGGATTTTTTTCTTACACTCATTTACTTTGTGTGTGTCTGTGTGAGCATGGCATATACTCTATATGCCATGGAGTAAATGTGGAATTGAGGGGATCACTTGTAGGATGCAGTTCTCTCCTTTTACCATGTGAGTTCCAGAAACTGAACTCAGGTTTTGAGGTTTGGTGGCACAGCATCTTTACCCTCTATGGCTTAGAGTCTAAGCCATCTTGCCAACTCAAATCCAATAAAGTATTCCAGGTATTCTTTCACTGAACAGTACCTGCCAAGCACCTCTTAGGTGCTAGACACAAATTAACTAAACACACAAATGTCAAGTCCAGATGGAGGTTACATTATGATGTACAGGAGAAAGTCCTTTCCATAACTGCTCCCCTGTCAGCAATGGATAATCACAGGAAATCGCATCATGAAAGGGTGACTGGTGCAGTCCTTCAGCTCTAGGTGTGTTCCATAATCCAAAAAGGCTGAGTTTATAACCTGAACAATATGTACACAGAATGTACCCCACAGCTCTCATATGCCCATGGGTGGCTGCAGGGAGTCCTGTCACCGACAGCACAAACCTCATGGCACACAGGAAGTTACTGTAGTTTCACAGCTTCCTTCTTTAATACCACTTCACTGTCAGTTTAGATGGTGAACCTATGGATCCCCTAGAAATGCTTCTCCTATATCCCTCCCCAGTGCCCTTTTCTCCAGGAAAAAGTATTGAACCATAATAGAAAGAGCTTAGTTTTTACCATCAGACAAACTCAGGTTCAGATCCCAGATCTGACATAGCCAGTCTGAAGCCTCTGCTAAGATCTTTCTGGTACCCACAGATTCCTGACACTGCTGGACTGAGGCTAAACTCCTCTGGGGGGGATGCTTTCTGGGAAAAAAAAGTCACCTGGAATCCATGTCAATAAAAACCTTCAGGCAAATAGAGGAAAAATAAAGGATTACTAATACCACAACCCAATCTCAGACAGACAACTTGACTTAAGCCTTCGGGATCTAGGAAGCAAGGTACAGTGAGTGGCCCAGTCAGGGTTTACCTGGGCCCTCCCTGGGAATGAGCTACTAGGTCCAATACTAAAGCTTAGTGGGCAGCTGCTGCCTCCTGAAACTCCTGGAGCTCCTGCTCTTGCCACTTCAGTTACAGATCTGAGCCAAAGAAATCTCACATCCATATTCACTGAGTACCTGAGTCAGTTCCTCCACCTCAAGCCATGACACTGAAGAGGGGCAAGGCTGAAATTGAAATAAAGGAATTTTAGCTCCAACAGGTTTATTTGCTTCTGGTTGAACTGATTCTCAAAGTATGCATTGCTATAGATGAGTTAGGCTTCTCTCAAAGGCCCTATGGATCTGTGTGATAGGATATAGAATTATTTTGCATTGCGTCTAGTGCTGTTCATTTTCTATATGTTGAATGAAATATTCTTCTATTTGGGGCCTTTCCAAGCATTCACTTTAACATAGCAAATGCTATACACCAATGAGTATTGATATTTACTCCTTTGCATCCTAAAACATCCCTAGGAAGTAAGTACAACTTTGTAGATGAGGAGATGGAACTCTGACGAGACAATGTTCACACTGCTGAGTTTCCTTAACCCCATACTAACTCTCCCACACTGTACATGCCAGAAAGCAAAAGTGTGCTCACTCACAAGCTCTGGTCTTCAGAACATTTGACTGAGACCTGTTTTTCCACATCATCTTACCACAGAGGCAATAAAGATTCAGGGAAGAATATTTTAAGCTTCGGAGTCAAGAGGAGATTCAAAGCTTCAGTATTTTCATTACCTCACTCTAAAATTGATATCTACACAATAGCCTTCAAGTTGAAATGATTACTGTCCTTAAAAAGCACTTAAATGTCTGTATCTAAAAAGAAATTTAAATAGACTCAGTGCTACTTAAAGGTTATATGTCACTCTCCATGTAATAATAAAACACTGAAAGATAACTGACCACACTGGCCTTGGACCTGGCTAACACACACAGAAAGCAATGCATCCACTTAGAAAGGCATTAAGGCATATAATGAGAGATGAGGAGACATCAAAGGCAAAAGGAAACAGGTGTTTCTGTCTAAATCAGTAAAGTTCTGCCACTAAACACAATAAGTGTCAGAGATGGTAACCTTAGCAGGAGCAGAATCCTAAAAGATACACAAGAGGCCATCAATTGAAAAAGAACCATCCAGTTGGTCCAAAGGAAAGAGAATTTGAGATTTCTGCATGTGAAACTGAGGTTCACAGAAACACAGCCAGTAGTCATGTTAGCTGAACTAGTTCATATTGGACCCATGGTCTCACTTTGCAAGACTCTGTAGTAACTGAGATCAATTCCCAGCGTGGAAACCATATAAAGCTGAGATTGTAGCTCTAAATGTAAGCACTGCAGCTGATGCCATGTCATGTTCAAGGAAGACTACTTTAATAACTTCACCATTGAGATTCCACAACACATACATACACTGAGAGAGAGAGAGAGAGAGAGAGAGAGAGAGAGAGAGAGAGAGAGAGAGAGCTCCTGAGTACCTTGATTATCCAAGTTACTTGCTTAATCACCTTGGCTCATGACTGCCAGGGGAAATAGACTCATTTGCCTATTAGAACAGCTTTGTTAGAAGCACACATGCCACAAGATCTCAAGCCAGGACATCTACGCCTACCATGGTTTTGCTACTCAATGGTTGACTGATTGTGAGGTGGCCAATTTTCGTCTTCAATTCTTACCTTATTTTAATTTAAAACAAAGATAATAATATCTATTTCCAAAGTAGTATTATTAAATTGTGAACATTTAATAATAAAATGACAGATGCTTAATGAGAGCTTACAACTCTTATTATATCTGTTTTTTCAAGTATATCTGTTCATTCAATCTTCTGAGGAACTATGATACAAGTACTGTTTCCACCTCTGTCCTATGAAAGGGCCCAAGAACTATGCATGGTGCATAGCAACTCCTGTCAATACACAATTGGTGATACTCATTCACTCCATTATTCAGTACTGCATCCATGGCAGTAAGCAGGTCCTGAAAAGAAGAATGAAAAAAACCGAAGTCTGTTCAGCTACAAAAAAAATGTAATACTAGTGGAAGGAAAGTAAACTTTTCGTGAAAACAGTGGCTTTTTCCTAGAGATCCCTTATCCCCTCCTCTTGAGAGCCAGTCGCACTTAAGATTCTAGAAGAGGTTAACTAACACACTTCAAAGACAGCCAACTCTCTTGGTGACAGAAACCATACTCAAAAAGCCTGGCAGCAGCCACAGCCGCCTGCCTAGCCAAGCATATGCAATGAATTCATGGCTGTATCCCAACAGCCTTCCTATCTCAGGCAGTCCAAGCTCCTTCACAGTCACAAACCTTCACAGACACAAGTCTCCTTTCCCGAGATAATCCCTAGACACTGAGCTAGAAAGCAAGAGCACATCATCCAGGATCACGTCATAGAAACGCATTCTGTCAGAAACTGTCTGAAGAAGTAAAGAGTCCACTAGCATGTGAATCATGTATTAGAAGCATTTGTTGCTCCAGAAGGCACTGTGGTCATGGTGGCTTAAGACTGGTATATAGAACAGGAAAACCCACTAAGTTTTATATGAAGAAATGGTACTGTCCCAGAAAGTAATAAACAGGACATCAAAGCCAAAACCTCCTTAGAAATCATTAAACTTACTTCTCAGTCTGATAATGAACGAATTTATCCCTAGAGAGAAATGATACAGCCAACACCATCCAAAGTTTGTTTGTTGAGCTGAAATTCCCGAACTGCTTTTATTATAAAATCAATCCACGTAGGAAGTATCGCTTTGAGTTGGGGGACAGAGGACAAGTAGGAAATGCTGGTTTGATGTTTGCCAAAGGCCATCTCTGGGCCCCACCTTTCTTATCTTTTCTAACTTCTTCTTTGACTCTATCTAGATCTAAAGGAGGCTGAGTATGGAAGCAAGAAAGAGCTGCAGACATTCACACCAGTAACCCTCACTCATCCTCCTCCTAAAGCATGGAAAACGGACAACTCTACAATTCTTAAATCTTTCTTGTCCCTTTACATTAAAGAAAAAGGAAAAGAAAAGAAAAAATTAGAGGCTGACTTTGCCATAAGAAATAAAAGGTTTCTGATTGCCTCCTCTCTCTTATCAGAGCCCCATAAAGTTTCATTCTTTCTTCCTTAACTCCAGCAGAGGTGAACAAGCAGCTGACCTTCCTGCTGCTCTACAGGGATGGTGTCCCAGGAAGGAAACTCTGGATCCCATAACTTCCCCCTCACTTTCTATATTCTCCCCCATTACTCACTAATATATGATTCTCACCTACTTTTCCATCCCAATGGCCTCCTAACTTGATGAACCATCCTAGGAAAATATGATATTAAAAAAAAGGCTTATATATTTATTTAAAAGTGAGAAAATTGCCAGGCAGTGGTGGCGCACACCTTTAATCCCAGCACTTGGGAGGCAGAGGCAGGCAGATTTCTGAGTTCGAGGCCAGCCTGGTCTACAGAGTGAGTTCCAGGACAGCCAGGGCTACACAGAGAAACCCTGTCTCGAAAAACCAAAAAAAAAAAAAAAAAAAAATAGTGAGAAAATTATTCCTTATTTAAATTTGAATACTGAATGACACACTGGTCTCTGTATCAATTATTAATGCCTCCTATCTAATAAAAGACATATTCTGAATAAAAACAGAGATTAATTTTGGATGTTAATATCTAGTATTTTTTATTAAAATCTTGAATAAGTACCCAATTAGTTTGAAAATTCTTTCCAAAGATATAAGTTAGCAAATAAAGTTAATACTGTAAGCCTTAATGATAAGACTGTGACCAGCCTGGCAGATGTGTCTCTGTAAGTGGGGGCTCTTTAATAGTACATTTTTGGATGGATGATGATCCAAGCAGATCTGGACAAAAATAGCCAATACTCTTCCTAATAATCAAGAAGACAGGTGTAGATACAAATTTCTATCCCATGACATTGACGGGATAGAATCTTTCCAACAATGTCTTTAAAAATAATATGAAAATGCAATCCAATATTTTACAGATTTTTACCAACATATTTTCTGAGTTTATTCATAAAATAACAGGCTGCATGTTTGTTCTTGTTGCCCCCATCAAGAAAGCTACAAAAAAACTCAGGATAAAAAATAGGGCAACAATATACAATCCCTTCCTGTAATTAAAAATCATAGCTATTTAATACACCACTTTGGAGGAGCCATTTATTCAGAATGCAATGTCAATGACATCCTTTGTGGTTGTACATCAGGTTCTGTCACAAACAAGATTGAAAGGCTCATAGAAAACACACTGAAAATTTGCACAAAGACATATCATACCTTGTTTTTCAGATTAATAAATCCACATGTTTCTTAGCATGCCTGAAGTGCTACTTCTGAATGAACCATCAAAATACAACAGAAGATACAATCTTGGCCATGAGTTTGTTTATTTGTTTGTTTGTTTGTTAATAAAAGTAATTTCTAGGGGTAACTGAGGAAGTGTGTAACCGCTGGTAAAATGGTTATCCTGGCTGAAATAGAAGAACAAAGGATGAGACTACAGTCAGCACCACAGGCCTTACTAACTACTGTCTCCAAATGCTGAGGTGTCCTATGTAACATCTCCCTTTAAAGACAAACCCATGAAACAGTGAAGATCTTCTAAGGCTGTAAAGGGAATAAGAAAGAAACACTAGGGGAAATGGCTTGCACCATCCACAGGTTCTCCTGCTTATCTCAGAGAGAAGTTTCCAGACTTAAGGAAAAGGGACAAAAGCAATCGACCTAACATACTAAATGCGTTGAGCTCCCATGAAATAACACTTGGTACACAAGCCAAGGAAGGGGGCTAGATTATTGATAGACAGAGATTCTGACAGGTAATTAAATAGCTAGGATACATGACAGACAAATTGATGATAAGGTACACAGACAGATACACAGGAAAGTAACTAGAAACATACATATAAACAATGTCTCTTTAAGGTAAAGGTCATATTTTATCAAACAAGTAAAAAAGTGCCATTTACCCATTGATTTGAAAACAGATTTGTAAAAATCACATCACATTGAGTGATTTGGTCACCAAAATTCTATGACTATTACCTTTAAAAATTCTCATCTGTTTTCATTTTAAAATTGGTAACAGAATATTCTAACCTGTTTAATAATATTCAAAGATTCTTGATGGATTTTTAGTCTGTTCATTAAATTATTAAAATACTATAATTTCATTCCCTGTGGTAAAAATAATCAATTGAAAGATGGTGATTTAGGAGTCAAATTTTAAAAAAAAAAAAGAAAAAAACAAAAAAGAAAGAGAAAAAAAAGAAAAGGCTTTGCATTCTTTGTGCCTAGTACTACAAAAATTAATATCACAATTTAGAAAGTGTAATTGGTGATGTAATTTTTCCCCTGCATGCATGTGCTTTCCTTCTCCAGAATCACTGTTTAAGTGTGACAGCATTAAAAGCACGTAGCAGAGTAAAAGAAGCCTAGAACCAGATGTTGAATCACACTTCATCACAGTGTGCAGCCAAGATGTTTACAAATAACAAAACATGTCCTGGGTTAGAGTATGGGAAACCAGAATTAATCTTAAAATATTTGTTCCATCTACAGCTTTCCTTTAAATACCTCTTTTGAGATACATTGTAGCATGCATTACCTCAACATGACATGTCTAACGTTTCAAATAAATATGCACATGTAGTAGGGAACATGCTCACTGTATGATTCTGCCAGTTCTCCTGAACCTTACCACTGTCCTGTCAGGTTCACAAGCTGTGCTTAGATCCCTACACTGTTTTGGGTCTCTGTTTCCACATCTCTCTAAGCATCCTAAACTCTGTCTCTTTCACCTAAAATTGCTGGAAGCCTTTCCTCTGCTCACCCCAATCAGGAAGTACGGGTTCCAACAGCTATGGTACTGCCATGCCCTTATGCTGAAATTAACATTTTTTTAGTAATAAAAGATATTTTAAGATGCATCAGCAATATACTTAACTGCACAGATGACACATTTGGGAAATCTTCTGATGACCATATAATCCAATGCCCTTCTTACTAAATTTAATAAAATTGTACCTCTTTTTTAAATTATCTTAATATAAACTTGATAAGTAAGCAAAACTAACATATATACTACTTTAGCTTCTTAAACTGTAAAATACATTGACACAAATGTCCTAATGTGTTGGTATTTCAATTACAGGAACTAGCTTAGATACACAATAAAAAGCAAAAAGAATAAGAATATAAACAAGTAAAAGTGATGCTAAAATTATAAAGAAATTATTAACACACTGTAAGAAAGGGTAAACTTTTCTATACCTTCTGATAATATTGATGACCTTTCTACACGGCTATTACAAAGACATACACAAATTTCACAGCTTATACATAGTTAAGTATGGATAGTGCTTTGGAAAATGTGTCATAATTAGAACAACCATTTTTGTTTCACCTTTGTCAAACTACACAGGAGAATTTGAGTTCCCATGTTCACTCATTTTATCCAATTTAAGCTGATTATATACATGCACACACACACACACACACTGAAGAAAATAAGCCTACTACAAGATATCACACAATTTAAAATATGAAGCTATTCAGTATAATGAACATTCCATAAACCACATAAACCTATACAAATGTACAGTTCAAAGCACCCCCTTGGACTATCATCTATAAAATTCAAAAGGTTCTAACCTCAGAAAGGTGGAAAATTTCTGTTAGTAATGCCTTAGAATATTGTAGTTGAGTCCTTGCTGAGTACATACAAGGCTCTGGTAACATAAATTCGAAGTTTACTATAATGTTATGCAAGTTTAGGGATGCCAAGAATAAAATTATATCTAAATCTCAATATATCTAACTTCAACAAAAAATTTAATAGTGAGAAAGAACTAGAGCCAGGTGTGGTGGTTCACACCTCTAATCCCAGCACTCAGGAGCAGAAAGAGGTCCATCTCTGTGAGTTCCAGGACAACTAGGATTATGTAGAGAGGCTCTGTCTCAAAAGAATAAAAATAAATAAATAAATAAATAAATACATAAATAAGGAGATACCTATAAGAGAAATGGATATATCTTAAAAAAAAAATTTAAGTAGTCAAATTTTCCTCCAGCACTTATTTGGGCGTTCTGACTCAAGTGATATTTTTTTTTTCATTCCTGGGATTCGGTTAGCTAATACACTGCTCTAAATAACTTAGATGTTATTCAGCCTCCATCTTACTTTATTTTTGTTTGAGCTGTTGCTCCTTTTAAAGGGAGCATGGCTAGTTTTATGTGACTCAGGATGCCTTAAAACTCTTTCTACACACCCCACCCTTGACTCAGAACATTCTTTTTTTTATTTATTTTTTTATTTTTTTATTATTATTATTTTTAATTTATTGTATTGGGATGTTTTATTTACATTTCATATGTTGTCCCCTTGCCCCATCCCCCACCCACCCGGGAACCCCCAATCCCCTCACCCCTCCTCCTTCTTCTCTGTGGATGTAACCTCTATCTACCCCCCACTCCCACCTCCCCACCCTCAAAATTCCCACCCCCTGGGGCGTCCAGCCTTCATGAGGTCAAGGTTCTCTTCTTCCACCTATGCCCAGCAGGGCCCTCCACTCTTACATATTCAGCTGAAGCCCTGGAACCCTCCCTAAGTGCTCCCAGGCTGGTGGTTTAGACCCTGGGAGCTGTGGTTGGTTGGTATTGTTGCTCTCCTCATGGGGCCGCAAATCCTTTCAGCTCCTTCAGTCTTCACTCTAACTCCTCCATTGAGAACCCCATGATCAGTTCAATGGCTAGTTGTGAGCATCTGCCTGACTCAGAACATTCTTTACCATGTAGAGGTGGCATCACTTTTTCATGATGTTGTTTAAAACAATACAAGTGTCCAGAAGTCAAAGGAGTATCAAAGACAAAGCAGGCAATGACCATTGGAATCTAGGCCCACTGCTTCTGCAACTTGTGTGACCCCCTAGTCCTTTCTTAGACAATCATTATGTCACAGCCACCTGAGTAGCAAGATCACAGTGAGTATGTTTAATTTGGAGAAATGAGTTGTTAAACACTAAAGAAACTCCAGATCAAAACCAGAAGCCTGAAGCTCTGAAAAAAGGCCTTTGAGAATCTAAGAAATATAAGTATCCAGATAATAAAACTAACAAGAATAATGCAGCTGCCCTGTTTCAACAGTGTCAGGCATCAGAAGGGGTTGTTACTGCCCCTGCTTCTATCATGGTCTCTGTTCATTATCATCTTACAAGAATTCCTATTTCTATACTCTGAGGACAAATTTACTTTCATATTACCCTTCAATCAAAGTTATGAAGAGTCTTGGGATATAGTTCAGTTGATAAAGTTCTTGCCATACAGCAAGCATGAAACTCTAAGTTCAATTCCTATAACCCACATACATAAAGTTTGGCATTGTGGTGTGCACTTGTAATCACTAAACCCAACCAGGAAAACAGAGGCAGGCAGATCCCTGGAGCTCTCTGGCCAGCCATCCCAGCCAACGGAGTCAGCTCCAGGCTAGTGAGAGACCCTGTCTCAAAACATAAGGTCAATAGCGTCTGAGAAAGAAACTAAGGTTAACCTCTGCCCAACACACACAAAGACACACACAGACACCTCAATACAAGTTCAGGCATGCATCCATAAACACAACAAAATTATGAACTATGCTAACTTGATACTTATTAAAATTAAAACTATTAATATATAGCACCAGGAGCAAATAAGATAAATTCAAACTAATACCCAGATCAGAAACTTTTCAGATTCTCTGCAACTATGCTTGTGAAATGAATAAAAGGAGCACATACAAGTACAACATATAAGATTATATATTAATTCATAATGTTGAATTGGTAGCTTATCTACTTTGATAGTGTTTTTGTCTTGGGATGTGTGTGTGTGTGTGTGTGTGTGTGTGTGTGTGTGTGTGTGTTTTGCTGGGAACCAAATTGAACACCATACCATACAAGATATACCATACAAGCACTCTACCTTTGGGTTATATACCCAGGCTCAAGTGTATTTATTAATAAATCACTTCTTTTAATTTTTATACCTTATCTAAAAATTTTGAAGGAAAACAAATCTGAAAGATTTCTTTGTACCTTCAAATATACCCATGATGTTTCTGACCACAAAATCGAGCTCAGAAAAAGAGGTGCAGTGATTAAGCTACTGGTCTATGACCATATCACATTTATGACAGATATGGCCTTTTTTTTGAAAGTCACAAAGACACAATGAGACATTTCATTATCAGACTCATCAGATAGTAAGGATTATATCAAATGTTGCCCCAGTGCTCCTTGAGGAACTACCTGACGTCTACCCCAACCATCCTTTCTATCATAGACCAAAGGCCACCTTGTGCTAGAAGCTTTCCTCAGCATAGGAACTTCTACTCAGATACATATATCCACTGCAGTAATGACTACACTGTTCAGTAGTTTCTCAAGGATTATGCATTTTCAGCTTCAAAATCATGTAATCAAGTGATTCCCAACCTTTCCATCATTGAAGACACTTTTATCTATTCCTCATCATGAACCCCATATTTTGAAACTAGTCACCTATATTATGCAATTGCCAAGCCATTTTCTACCTTTCACTTATCAAGGACATTCAAAACAAATGTGCAGTGCTCCTACGTCATCAGGGGACTGACTGGTCATTTCCATTAGTCATAAGAAACACAGCGATGGTAGCTCTGGAAGTGAACACAAGGATAGAGCAAATGAGCACTGACATTCTAGTGAGAAGATGGAAAGACAAGACCAAACAATCAGTCCTACCTGCGGCATATAACCTTTGCTGGGAATAAACAGTATCCTGGAGCAAAGCCCCAAGTGACATGCGTTCATACCCAGGAACAGAGGCAGGATGACTGGTCGGTCTATCTGTCCTGCATGTTCTTTATTGAAAAAGACAATGAATGTGAATGCAGTTTTAAAACTGGGGAAATCTATGAAATATTAGAGAATAAAGGCCAGTTCTCATGTCAAGGGTCTAGTACTGACCACATAACCATTGTCCATCTCTCCTGACACAGCTGTCTACAGTATCTTCACACTGGATCTTCTCAGCAATTTTATACATTAAATTCTATGTCTGTCCCATTTTTTAAATTAGTAAATTGATACTTGAAGACACTGTGTAACTTTCCCAAGGACATACAATTAAGTTTGGGGTAAGATGTAAAAGGGAAGATTCAACAAATAAAGACTAAAGGTCTGATTCTGCTCTTTGCAGGTCTATCATTCAAATGAAAAAAAAAATTGTTTCCATTTTTCCTTAAAATTAAAGAGAAAGATAAAGACTAAAATGTATATATTGGACAAAAGAACTCTCTGGTGTTGTGAAACATTTATGTATATAACCACATTCAGATATAAAATCTCTTTTGTTGCAGGCATACAAAGGGAGAGATTTAATTGGTGAATGAAGTAAGGATCATCGATATTGGATGGAAAACGACAGATGAAATGACTTTTCACAATCACTTCCAGATTTTAGGATTGGGGTTTCATCAAATTTTAGAGGTCATGACTCCAGACACTACATTTACTCACTTGGGACTCTCCCAAGTCCTCTATAATTCAGGTGAGTTCTGTTTAGGAAAGAAAAGAATATATATGGATGTTTCTATTTTACAGAAGAGGAAAAAAGAAGCAAGTTTGCAACTGGCCAAATGCTGTTTGCTAGCAAACAGATAGTAAAGCTGGAACTGAAAACCTAAGTGTTCTGTAACAAATATCAATGCCCTCAGCAGAAATCCTTTGGGTGCTAAGAAACAAGTATCCAATCACATGTCTGCACAGTATGAAACGAAGCCTTCACAACCGTGTGTCAGAATAAGTCCCTTCTTAAACCTGTGCTCTTTTATTTTTGTTTTTTAAAAAAGAAGGGGGAGTTGTATTTTCTTCTTATACACACTGAGCTTTTTTTTAGACTTGGAAAATTGAAGTGTTTTCAATTTTCTTTGTCCAATTTTAAAGAACTACTTTCTTCAAAAAAGCAGAGACTATGTTTAGAAGGTGAAATCAAAAACAGCAATGTAGTCCTTTTCTGCATTTGGATGAATATATTAAAGGCAGACAACTCAACAACTCTCTTTACTATGACTAGAAACAGCGAGCAGATGAATGTGACAGGAAGATCATGTAAGGGGTTATCTTGTGGTGACATCTGAGATAGCATGAGAAGTTGGCATACCATAATATACACATCATACAATGCACTGATCTTATTCTCATTCTGCAGATATACATGAGACATCACTGAAAAGCATTAAATCAATATATTTAAGCAATTTGATCAAAAATAACTAAAACATGGGAAATTCTTACAGGATTCATAATATCATATCAGGCCTCAATACACAGTAATACTTCAGTTCCGAGAAAGCATTGAAAAGGTTTCACTGACCCTGGAAGCTTCCTAATGAAATACACCAAGTAGAGTACTTGCCATGAGCACCACAGCAGAAATGTTCATAGAGAGAAAACACGGACATAGAAAGTCCAGAAAATCACAGATCACTTTCAAGCTGATTCCCAGAGATGCAAAGCATCCTGAATAGACACAGCATTGAAGTGCCAATTGTTAGATCCTCCTGTCTCACTGCTCGATTTTATAGCAAGTTTCACTGTATCACTGCTCTGTCCCCAACAAGTTAGGACACTGATTCAATTTATTACAAATAAAATCAAACATCTCCCTTTAGATGCAAAGAAACAAATAACTCTAGAGAAATAACAAGATTTCTACAGTTTCAAAGTATTGCTTTTCACTTGGAGTATGAAAGAGAATGTCACTACATATTTTCATGCTATACAAAAGTAAAACAGAAGATTTCTGAATTCTTCTCTAAACATTTTGAAAAGAAATTTCCCCAACGTTATATACTATGCAAGTTACTGAGGAGTCACAAATATTGTAAAGCACAAATAACTAGGCAGTTGACGTTTAATGTGGTTTATTAGTTTATAGTGGATTGCACCATCTACAATTAACCTCAGAAAATAACTCACATCCTTCCTAAAGATGAAAGTTTTTTGAGTGAATGGTAAAATGGGTGATATATTAGGGGTCTTAGAAGAGCAAGAAGAGATTCTGAATATAAACAAGCTATCATTCTGGTAAAAGGAAATACAAACAACTAGAATAAAAATAGTTGATGCACAAAAGCCATAATGAGGGGGTAGCTCGAAAAATAACTTCGACTTTGAATGGTTTGGATGAAGTACAAATTATCCACAGAAAAGTGTGGACTGGCATAAATGTTTGTACAAAATCATAAGTGTATTTCAAGAAGTATGCAGAGGCACCCGGCTGCATGTTGCACAGGGCCGGCGATGCTCTAAGTGCCAGTGCAGAGCCCAAACCACTGCATCTTAATTACCATGCAGCCTCAGATATATTGCCTTTGATATGGAAATGTTCTTGTTCTCTCATCTTCACATATGGTCTCATGCACAGAAATCTTTATCTGATTCATAAAAAATAAACTAGAATCCAATCTCAACACCTGACCTCAGTGCTTAGAAGTTTTTTACTAAGCGTGGTGTCACTATAAAAAGAATGGCTAATATTGGTGCAAAGTTGGATATTTTGAGCAATGATATGAAGGATTTGCAGTTAAGAATTGAATCAATACTGCCTCTCTGAGATTTTAGGGTTTCGTGTTCTCTTTTTTAAGACACCACAGATTGAAGAAAAACACCAGCACTGCGCTTTGGAGGTGAGAGCCTGGAGAAGAGTTAAATTATATTCCATTTCTCAGCCTCTATCCACTCTCTTCAGTTAATATTTTTACCCAAACTATGACAATCAGACACTATATACTTGAAAAGCTCCATCAAGACTATAATGCAAATTTTGAACTATTTCCAGTTTGACTAAATGTCTAAACAAAATAATTAGCTGAAAAGCTTTACCCTCTTCTACAGAACAAGGAAAATAAAAACATCCTTCCTAAGAATGAATAATGAATATGCAATGAGACGATGGTAAGAATCTCTGATACCTCTCACCAAATCATTAATCTCTGATTAATGTTCAGATAACAATTGAAAGCTTAATTGACAAGGCCATACTGTCCATTTAAAATGTGCTTGCGTCTAGTAAAAACTGTTCTCATATATTCCAAAACACTAGTTTTTTTTTTAACTACACTATTTTCACATTTGGGAAATAATCACAAGGAAATGCAGGATCAGCTGAGGACATACAATGCTGCTGTTATCCAGCACCTTATTTTTCCCTGTTTGGAAAAAAAAAATCAGAAAGAACCATATTCTTAAGCAAGTTGCATTCCAAACCCAGAGCTGGTTCATTTTTTCTTCTAAAAAAGCACTGAGTGCTTATTTTGTTCATTTTAGCAGGTTTCTAAAATAATACCTGCCATCTTTAAACCTCATAGATCTACATAACTTGATCAATGTGAAACAGCCTAGGTTAATTTTTTTAAAACTATATACATTAACATGACACATCTAACCTCATGACAGCAGGTATTACACCCCATCTGCAAATCATCTTCCAGTGTGTTATCTGTGTTTTATCATTTCTAGTACCTGTCTGTGCCTGATATGGTACTGATATGGTACTCGTAGACACATTTCTAGGGAATGTTCTACTTGACTTCAAAAACATCAATTGATATACATATATACATCCCCAAACTATGTTTCAGCAAATAGTTCTCTTAAACCCAAACTACAATTTCATAAAATGCTGTTTTTAAGTAATATATATACATATATATGTGATATGAATATAGATATGTCAGTTATATCACTAGTAGATTAAAATAACCAAGACAAAAAGACAGAAAATACTAAAAAGCCTTAAAGCCAATGTATTACCTTATTCTCAAGAAATACCAATCCTTCCAGGACCTAGTGTATTAATTGAAAGAGAATTATATAAAATATTTCGGATCTATGATATTTAAGATAAATAGGTATAAAATTTGATCGTTGACTTAAAACCCAATATTTCCTAAAACAAGACAAATAAAAATTTATATAAAACCTCAATAATGCCACCAAAATATATCATCTATGTGTTTAAAGTTATATATTCTGAAGCTTTATAAAAGAAAGATTTACTGATTGTGTTGACATGTTGTAAATCTTTGCTTTTTATTAAAAAAAAAAGTCTGTTGTTTTCTGCTGCTACTGAAAAGATGCTTCATAGACATTTTCACAGCATATCACTCCATCTAAGACTGATGCTGAGTGCATTAGAGTCAGCTTAAGACACAGGCACACAATATTTGTTTGATAAGTAGTCTCCTAACATTTGTTTTTATAATACATTGTTGAGTGTTGTAGTTATACAACATAGTACAGAGTGTATCATACCTCATAATTCTAAAACACCTTAAATTTTTGCATTTTAATTTAAAAGCAAATATACTCCAAGAGAACATTCCTTTTCTTCATTTTTAAGACAACAAATAAAAGCAACGACGAACCAGATAAACAATAAACAAAAAACTTCTCATCCTGCCATAGTAAGAAATGTGGAAAGGCAGAGGGGAAAGAGGTGTTAGTACTCAGGAAGTGACTAAGGGTGTCAGCTTGCCTGAGGAATGCGTGCTCTCTTCCTGGTATCCAGGTCCTGGTCACTTGATGTCTTTAACCATAAACTAGATCCAGTGACTTATAGTACACATTGGCTTTCAAAATGTGAACCATTTCGAGCCTTGTTCCCAGGCATAGTGAACAGAAACTTCAGCGATAACCTTGGTCATACTATAAGAAAATATAGCATTGGCTCCATCAAACCAAGTGAAACTTAATAAGCCATGCCCCTACTTCTTATCACAGAACTCCTGTTGCTGAGAAAGCTAGCTAACTCTGTCCCACTAAACCTGTGGAAGGTTTCAGAGAAATGTTTGCTCATTTGTTTTGAAATACAGAGAATCTTTCCAGTACTATATCTGAGAGGCCTAGAAGCAAGAGAAGGAGGCAAATTGATGCCAGTGCCTAATGCTGAGTGCTGAATTCCACAGCGAGTGCACGGGGTGGCAGAGGGATGACAGAGGGAAGGTCATGTTTGAAGCTGCACAAGTCTGGTCTGCACTGGGCGGCAAGCCTTAAAGCTGGTCTCAGGCTAGGATGTCCCGGAACCTGAACAGGAAACTCTAGCATCCATCTGAGCAGACAGGGAGACAAGGCTCTGCTCCAAAAACCCCAAGCTGAACGGGACTGAGAAGGGAAACAACAGATCAGCCCAGCTCCCGGGTCCACTAGCAGCCCCAAGCAACTAGGCCTGAAGCGGTAGCAGAAACTACAATCAGGCACCAGATGCTAAGTTATTGTGAGAGACCTCTGAGAGTGGGGGAAGCTGCGGGAAGACAAGTGAGCAGTTCTAAAGTCCCTTCCCAAGCCAAGTCATCCAGTGCCAAGGCTGGCTGATCCCAATAGATGAGTGCACACAGAGGGGTTCGAGCAGCCTCCCCAGGGCAGCATGTGGGTATGGATGTGGCCAGATTCTTTCTGCTTTCCCTTTCCCCATCCAGTTTGCAACCTGCCGCTGATGTTGGGTACCTTCTCCTAACCAGCACTTGCCCCTTAGCCAAAAACTAAGAAAAACTGGAGAAGAAGTAAAGACAAAAATCGAAAGCGAGGCTTCATGGTCAGTCTTCCTAGCCAGGGCCTTCCCAGGCTCTCCTGGCCGGTTAGGCTTCCCTTGGGAATCCTGTAATCCAGAGCTGAACTGAGCTACACAAGTCAGCCAAGCCCGTGCCTATGGGCCTTGGGGGTGAGGTGCTGAGTGCGCAGGCTAATTATACATGTGGCATTTGGGCAGCCAACTGTCCAGTTGACACCTTACCTTATGAGGAAGCGTCCACCCCACCAACTGTTCAAAACAAAATGCCATCTCGGGATCAGCTTCGCCTGCTCTGGGCCGGTTCGGGGTTGCCTTTCCTACCGCCTCTCGAACTTAGCACAAGAATGTGGCCTAGGGAGGCCAGTCGCAGGCAGGCAGGCCCGCCAGGGTTGGGGGGACAGGCGGGGCGGGCCTTGCCAGGTGTCTGTCCTGTCCCCCCTCACTCTAGACCAGCTCGGGAACGTAACCACTTGACCTTTTTATTCACCAAACCCACCTTCTAGAAATAGACTGGGCGGGGCTGTGTCTGTTCTCGGGACCAGGGGGAAAACCCGGACATGTGACTACAAAGGACAGAAGAGAGGAGACCCTAGTGGGCGGGGGAAGGGGCATTCTCTCTGCTGGGTTGCTGGCTGGGCGGTTCCAGAGCCAAAAGCCAAGCCACTGGAGTTCACGCTGGAGCCCAGAGTCCAGGACCGGGAAGTCACCCGTACTCCCTCTCAGACAGGGAAACTGGCGGTCCGGAGCCCAGTCCATTGTGCCGCTGGGGCAGCTTCGGGCTATCTTGAGACTGAAACTTCAAGTGCGGCCCTTACAGGAGGAGACACACAGAAGCAGCCTAGACCAGCTCATCTTGCTAACTAGCAACCCTGCTAGCCCAGTAAATGACTTATTTTAGACCACAAACAGGAGCAGCTGTCAATAACTGGTCATTCACACAAACAAACATTTTCAGACTTGGTCAGAATCAGACAAGCTTAAATAAAACTCAAAAAACGCCGGAAACGACCACCTTTTATCTGTCCGAACACACCAATTCTTTTTATCTTAAAGCTGCGCGGACCCGGAGCTAATCTGTCCTCCGCAGAGCCCGGCCGTTCCTTTGCAGCACTTCAGCCCCAGCAGCCTTTGCACAAGCCCGGGTCCTTCTTCGCACTGCCCTTTAAGGGAGAAAGCCGAAAGCAGCTCCCCCGGGGCAGGCGGGCCTCGCCAGCACCGCCTCCCGCCCAGGGCCCAGCCGGTGCTGCGAACATCGGCCGGCAGCAGATACAGCATCGGGCAGCGGGTAGCTGGTAGCGGGCTGGGCAGAGAGCCTAGAGGGACGAAGGTTGCGGGTCAGGCTCTGAGCCGAGGGTGCCGGCTGAAGCGCAGAGGACCTGGAAGCCGAACCCGCGCGAACCTTACGGGGCCGCCCTTGCCCACGCAGCCGCGGGCCAGCCTGCGCAGCAAGCGTACTGAGCAAAGAGGACCACCGTTGGGTTGCGAACTGCCTTGGAGTTCGGTTTGTGTATTGCTGAGAACACCATAAAAAGTAAATTAGTGCAGTGATAGAGGGAGCGAGGGGAACTGGAGCTCGAGCGTCTCGGGAAAGTCATGGGCAGCCTAGGTGGTGGAGGACGAGGAGGGAGCGCGCGGCTTCTACCCACCCGGGTTTTCTTTACTCCTCCGGGAAAACTTCACCCCGGGCGCAGAGTGCTATGGAGATCCTGGAGTCTTGCCCGCCCTAGGCCAGCGTCAACCCCACAACTAGACAACGACCCCAAACCGAAATGGGGGGTTCAGAAGCCCTGCGGGTCCTCCGGGCCCCTGTGCCCCAGCCTGGCTGACACTGACGCCACTTAGAACTGCGGCGGCGCAGTCACACGGCGAATCAACCCGACACTTTTCAAGAAAACAAAATATTCATTCGCTAAGAAAACTTACTTCGCATTTAGTTTCTATGGAGGGGGGGGGGGGGAGTAGGTCGGCTCTAAAGGAAGCCCGTTTGTCCAGGTTAGATTTTATCTACTTATGGATCAGCCCTTGGGTGAGGGTTTAATTTATGGCTTATGCATTCTTTTAAGGTCGATTTACATGACCTCCGGCTACAACTAAGACTGCCGAGGAGGGCACTCCAGTCGTCAGTCGGCCAAACCCACAATTACAACAGCCCTCCCCCATCTTCTGTGGCTCAGACTACCCTGGCGAACTAACTGTTTCTCTCTCTCTCTCTCTCCCTCTCTCTCTCTCTCCCACCTCCCTCTCTCCCTCCCTCCTTTACTCCTCCACCTTTCTCTTGTTTCTTCTTTTTTAATGACTTTACTTTTTGATATTATGAATAACATGAAATATCACTTTGAAAGTTTCGCTAAAACTTTCTCAAAACCCAAGCAAGCATGCGGCGCTGAAAGATCCAGTGTTCACAAAGCCCTCAAGATGTTGCCCTCTTGTGGGTACAAAGGGCATTGCCATCCAAGAGCCCCATCTGAACCCTAAATTGGAGGACAGAAAGAGCGAGTGAAAGGGAGAGAGGACAGAAAGAGAGAGGAGACAGAGGGGGAGAGGGGAGAAGGAGGGAAGGAGGGAGGGAAAAAGGGAGGGAGGGAGGGAGGGAGAGAGGGAGAGAGAACGGAGAGAGAACGGGGAGAGAGAGAGAGAGAAAGAGAGAGAGAGAGAGAGAGAGAGAGAGAGAGAGAGAGAGAGAGAGAGAGAGAGAGAGAAACACTAACAACACAGTAGGCATATCAACTTCTTCCATCCCACACTTGTGCGAACTTCCATGAAATACCTACCTCGAACTTTACGGAGACTTAACAATTCACTCTCTAAGCCACCTGACTTCTTTTTCATCTCATTCTCACTTCTATAGATTATCTACTTGGGGAGGCGAAGGTGGAGGAATTAGGTGGGCCAAGAGGGCAGTCAGATTTCCGGACGAATACTTGCGATGGCGATAACACTTCTGCTGTCAAAGGTGGCTTTGGCTGTCTCTCCCTGCCCTTTTGCCTCGGTGTCCTACGAACAGTTATCTGCGGCTACAACATGTGTTTTCTCGGAGTGATTTGGGGAAGGGATGGGGGCAAGAAAACCAGAAACCCGCCACGCAGATCTGTCACCGCCTCCGGAGTAACGCACAACTCTCCGAGAGAGGCAGGCATCCTGAGGAACAGCGTGTCCACAGCAATCGAGCGGCGCGGGCCCCTTTCTCTACCTCGGTTCGCCCGCCTGCCTGCCCGCCGGCGAGCGCCCTCCTCCCAGTCCCCTCCCGGCTAGCCGTGGCTCTGCCAAGCGCTGCGCTCGCCTGCCTCGCGTCCCTCCGCTGTCCCACCCCAGCCGCCGTCCCCGCGCAGAGAAACTAACCCCAGAGGTGCCGGGAAGGGCAGGAGTGGGAGGCGCTGAGGCCAGTGCCCAGCCTGACGCGGGGCTCCTGTCCCCTGCCCCCTCCGGCGCCCCAACAGGTAGCTCTCACTGCTGTTCTCTCACTCAACCTCCCTCGCTCTCTTAAGTCGCTCGCTCCGTCCCGGTTACCTGGGCGGGCTCCAGGATGGTACCTCTCGGGAGGGCTCCTTGTGCGCTGCGCCGCGAGAGTAAAAGGCATTAAAGAAAAAGGGAAAGATACAAATTTTAAAAATTAAAGAAAGGGGAGTCGGTGCTAGGTCAATTAGCTGAGCCTGGGGAGCAAGGGAGCAGGTCCCCAGTTGCTGCGGCCCCGGCCCGCCGCCCGTTAACTCAAGTCTGCGGGGGTGCCCTGTCCCGGGCCCTGGGGGGAGCGCTGAGCGCACAAGTTTGCTGCCGGGGTGCCAAGAGGTGCACGCGGAGCCGGGTGACAGGGGGCTTCCCCCCTTGAAACAAGTGAAGGCGATGGTTAGTGCTGTCAATCTTGGCAATCAGTGTGAGCGGCCATGTCGTAAGTATTCAAAGCATTTCCCGTCGTGCAACATCAGAAAGTGAGTGGCCAGGGCATTGATCTGAGCGAGGGAGAGGAGGCAGGGCTCCCCTCCCAGACAACACAGGCAAGATGAGACAAGAGGCGAAGGAGGCAGCAAGCCAGGCGGGGCGGCTGGGAGGGAGGGGGAAGGGCTGGGGAAGAAGGGAGGGGAGAGCAGGAGGCAGAGGCAAGAGCAAGCCTTTGAAAGAGGAGGGCAGAGAGATCGGCTAGAGCAGAGACTGGAATTAGAGAACGCGCCCCGGGACGCAGAAAGTGAAGCAACGGCTACAAGGGGATGAAGAGGAGGGCGATTCTGGGCAAGAGGAGACAAGGAACAAGAACTAGGTGGGGACAAAGCAGGCTGAAAAGAAAGGACCGAGGGAGCATTGCTAGGGGTTGGGACTGCTGGAGAAAGAACCAAGAAAAAGGTAAAGTGAAATGGGAGAGAGATAGGCAGCTCTGAGAAAAAGAAGAGCAAAGGCGAAGCGAGAACTTCAATCGGGAGAAAAGTATGGATGGCCCTTTGAGCTTCCGAAAAATTAAGTGACTGGAGGTGGCATGGTCTGAAGGTTAAAAAATACTGATACTGAACTAGAAGGTCATAGTGAGTGAGGGATACACCGAAGGAGAAGGACAAGGAATGACGTGGACCAGGGAGGAGAAGAGTGGCTTTGGGGTCGAGTAGTGCAGCTGAGAAATCGTAGTCAGCAGAGTGGGAAAAAATGATGCAGGAAACAGAGATCATAGAACCATCAGTGCTAGAACCTCAGTGAATGGGGAAGAAAAACTTGAACAATATAGGAGAAACTGAAAGAAAAAGAAATTGGCCTAACAAATTCCTAACTTTGTGGGTAGCCTTGTCCTGGAGGCCACATGACTTATGATGGAGTTCACAGGATAAAATTTCTATAAAAAGGTATGTGCAAACACCACAGATGGCTTCAGACCTGTACAACAAGAAATAAGATGGCTGAACGTCTATTTTGTGGAACTGAGTGGGTGACACATGTGCATTAACTCAGCCTTGCAAAGACACACTGGAAGGAACAATCTCAGATGGCTGAGCTGGAGCCTGGAAACACTGAAAAGTTTCAAGTCGACCAGAAAAGCACATAAAATTGCATATCCAGATATAAACAATTATTAAATAAAAAAAGCACTGCCCCCCAATAAAAGCCCTACCCGGGCTCAAGATCCCCCTTTGAGCCATGTGTAGGGTACACTAACGGTATGACAAATGCAGAATGCCTAAATGAGTAGAGGCCTAGAACTTTATCTCAAGGCAGAGACAACTGGAGGACCAGAAACGGAGGGAACACTGATGGTGTTGGTAGTTGAGAAAAGAGAAAGAGGTAAGAAAGAAAACTATCTGTAGCCTCATCAGGTTGCTGGCAAGAGGCAGTGTGCAAAAAAGGTGAGGTCGGCCTGCCTCAAGCAAGGCCCAGGAAAAAAAAAAAAAAAAGAAAGCAAAAACAAACCTGAGGTCAGCAGAGACCTACCTACATCAGAAACAAAGCTAGGAGCAGGGTTCTAGTTAATCGACATAACCTGCAGAGACTTTAAAGGCTTCTACTTTGTAGAAACTAACAAAAAAATAAAAAAAGCTCCTTTGAGATATCTTCTAAGGAGAGGTGCTAAAGTAAACAGGAGAAGGATCAGGAATGATGACCAACAAGAGGAAGACCTCCCATAGATAGAGGCAAGAATAAAACAGAGAAAGCCTCATCTTTGTTAACCAGGCAATGGAAGGAACTGGCTTCTAATGTATACTCCATGTTAATTAGCTTCCATATGAACTCCAGACAAGAAAGAGGTGGATGGAGGTAGAGAGCACACCTAGGATGAGCCTGAAGAAGCCAGAGACTGGCTGTTTCTGCTCTATGGGAAACAGAGCTTGAGGGTTCAGAGTTTAGAGGCTGTGTGTTAAAATGGCTTCATGAAGACTGATTGAGAGGAAAGTAGTCCTGAGCAAGGAATCTTGAGATCGCCATTGCTCACAACTGCCTCCAGGTAGTGGAACTAGAGACCCATGAAAGGTAATCTCCAGCACCTAGCAGGCCAGATTTTTATTTAGTTGGACTGTCCTTAGACCTAGCATCCAGAGGGAAAGCCCAAATCTGCACTTCCATCTGAGAAAGCTTTGTGTCTGAACGAGACTCCACCTGGCCCAGCTCTGAATTCCTGAGCCTTGAACTCTTCACTGCCTCAGCTGCCTTCCTTAGAATTCAAACTCGGGTGCCAGAAACCCTGTCCAAACCCTACAGGTCAAACCAAATGACCTGCCCTAAAAGCCTGCAAAGAGAAGAAGCGCCAAGTTAAGTGTCAAAGACTAATTCGCAGGGAAGAGCCATTCAAACAGATGAGCCATTGCATAAGCAAACATGGGAGCCACTCGGTTCCTCATAACTGCTGAGGCAGGTTTGGCTTTCCCAACACCAGCATATCGGTCTTTTTAAATCACAGACCCAGCCGACCAGAAAGCAGGCCACTGGGCTGGCGGGAGGCAAGAAGGAAAAGAAAATGTTACCAAGATTTCTGTGATCCAAGGCCCTAGTACCTTCTGAAAAGGAGCTCAAGAGACCTCTTTAGATTTCAAGTCATAAACTAGTACAAAAGTAGATGGCTGAGGGGCAAACAACCCAGAGCAAGTGACAATATTATGTCCCAAAGGAAGGAAACTAAACTTTGGGGTCTGGGCGTCACAATCCAGACTGCACTGGATGACATGTGGCCCGGGAAAGTAGGGGTGTGTGCTTGCTAAGGGTTTCCTCCAAAGCCTTGAGCACCAGCTGTACTACGCAAGTGGGTGAGGCAGAGAGCCAGGCATCCGCTGATGTGGTGGGCTTTCCACCTGATCCGCAGAGCCTGCGGGTTCCAAGAAGTCTGTGAAGGTGCCGGCACCCGACACCGACAACGCATCCCAACCCTGGAACACACACGCTCACTTCTCCTGGGGTCCGGAGGATTTGAAATGCCAGGACTGAAAAGGGAAGAGGAGGCCAGCGGGTGGGGCTAACTTACCTGCCTGCTGCGGTTGCTGCCTGGGCTCCCGCTGTGTTTGTGTCCCTTTGCACCTCGACCAACCAAAGGCAACTCGGCTTTGCTAAGTTTGGCCTCGCACCTCCAGAGAAGAGGCACGAACTGGCAGAGGAAGGGCGCGCACGGTTCCTGGAGAGAGGTTCTCCCTGAACTTGGGAAGGCAACGCAATTAATCCTGCTTCAGAAGTTAATATTTAAAACACCCACGCAAAAAAAAGAAAAGTAAGAAAGGAAAGAACAACCGTTAAAACCTCGAATTCCTTTGAAAGGCTCTCTTACACCAACCAGGCGGATCATTCAGACCTACACGACTTCATCTTAAGGTGGTCAACTTCTCGCAGGAAGGGCTTCATAGCTACTGTGTAAACAGGACAAATATGCCATTCACTCCAAAACACTAAGGAGAACTTTTAACAAAACGAAGAGTATGTGAAAGAATGTAAAAGGCAAAAGGGAAGAAGTTGAAAAACTTTAATTACAGCGTGGAGAAAAGTTTTCGCCATTGGTCTCCTTAACCCTGGATGACAAACACCCGAATGCTCCAGCAGCCCGCGGCACTTTAAGTTTGGGAGAAGCAGATAATATCAACTCCCAAATAACAGTGCCCTTGGGACAGTCAGTGCCTCAAAGAGGTTGGAACTCCTGTTTCAGCAACAAAAGCAAACCGTGAATAATATTCTTCGTCCTTTAAGATGTCATTTCGCAGAAGGACAAGGCACTTCGCCTGGACTTTAAACGGATGGAGAATAACATTAAATTTCATTTGAATCTGAGAGTCATCCAGTTGAGAAAAGCACAGCCACGGTGACAGGAGCAACAGAGCACCATCACAAAGAAGGTAGGGAAAGTGGTAAAAATGCATGAACTTCTGTTTTCAAAGAATAATAAAGATAAATAAAAAGTAAGTTTTTATAGACATGCCTTTCCTAGCTTAGGAAAGTTAATTTCCCAATGTGCTTTTGCTGTCAAAGGTGCAAAGCCAAGGCGAGGGAGTGCGTGGCTGGAATCTGCATGCTGATAAGAGAAGGGTGATGTACTTACAGTGACAGAGGGCAGGCTGCGGGAGAAAAGCTGTTTGTGTTAGCCTGCGAGTTACCCAGGGCTGCAGTGAGAGCCGAAGGGAGGAGGCGTGGGAGTGCCCGTCTGCGTACACCTTCACCGCGTCTCATTACATCTGCCAGCCTCTCTCTCCCTCTCTCTTTCATTTCCACATTCCCTTTGTTCCTGAAAAAAAAATCTACACGTCACATCAGAGTCCCCAGATGCAGTCTACACCAAAGAAAAAAATGAATAATTCAATCAAACTGTGCATAGTCTCTAAGGCAATAAATCTATCGCACTTAAAGAAACGAAGGGTAATTACTACCATAGAATTAGAATAAGGCCAAAGACCAGAGATGTCGCTGAGTCTCTGGATAAACTCCACAGTCAAATAAAGTTTCATTTATTTAATCCTTTTTACATTTCGAACGGAAAGTAAGACAAAAAAATGTAAACTTATTTTAGAGCTATTCGCGTCTTTTGAAACACGGCCTAAAGAGTGGGGGAGGGTATTGGAGGGTCTACCTTGTTCAAAAGCTCCCAAAGACATCAGCTGAGCGCCCGGCACAGACACCAAGCAAGACAATGCGTGCCGGTGGAGCCTGTCCAGAGCCCATTTCTCCCACTCCACCCTCCTCCACTCTCCTCTCAACAGCAGAGCGCCCTCCGCTTGCCCCCCACTGTGACTCTACAGCAGGGCAGCTGTAATCTGAGAGCCTTACCTGCGGCAGTGCGAAGACCCAAAAGAAACCGTCTTTCGCTGCCACCAACACCCCGTGCCATTCCTACGCACCCCGCCAAAGTCCTGTAACCATCTAGTTCTTCCATCTGCCTACGAGAAACTGTATACCGGATTTCCCCCCCAAGACTGAATGGAAGCTCTATACGGAACTGACTTCTGGATATGCTCTGGGTTGAGTTAAAGCGATGTCTGGAAAGGAAAAGAAGAGGAAAAAAGGAGGGGGCAGCTCAAGCCCTATCCAAGTTAGTCAGAAGGCGGTGTTAGGCGGGAAGCGCCTACGGGAGAAACAGCTGGGCTGCACACTGGCCATGCAAATCGCAGTTCTAGGAACCGTGTCCTTCGTCCCAGAGGTAAGACTGTATGACTGTCGCATGCTTATTCTTTCACTGTCCGTGTCTCTCTTCCCCGCCCACAACTACCCCTACCCCTAGGGTCGGCCTGCGCGCACCCTAGAGGACTCCAGCGCAGCGAAGAGCTGTATTTTCCGGAGCCACTCATAAATCCTAGGTGTCACTGAACAGAGCAACAGAGCCACAGCAACCAAACCCTCTGTCCTGCCAGTTGCTCACTGACCCAGGGTACTCGGGCCACACAGTGGGCGGGAGCCCCGGCCATTCGAGTGCCGGGGCCTGCAGGCTCAGGTGATGCCAGGAAAGCTCCAGCGTCCCAAACGGGTTGGGGCTAGAGTTTCCATCCTAGAAGCGCTTCTGCCTGCTTCGGCCAATATACAAGCGCACGCGACACGCGCGCATACACACACACACACACACACACACACACACACACACAGAGTCACTCAGTCACGCACAAACGCACGGCTGACATTCTGGCCCAGAGACCCATCTACAAGGGCCCCTTTAACAGTCAATTCAACTCTCTGAGGAGCAGCTGGGAAACTGGGATTCGTGGATGAGCCCATGGGTGCCAACCGCCTATGCAGCCTTTGTTTACGTGCCTCGGTCGCCACCTTGAGGTGGAACGCAAGAGTGTGCTGGGCTCAGAGCCACCAAGACCCATCATGCAGATGGAGCTGGCAGTCAGCACGACCTCCGGGACAGTTTAAAAGAAAAGCACACGAAGGTCCCCCCTGGAGCAGAGGAGTCCGGGAAGCCGTACTGCTGGGAAACCCGGGTCAGGAAATGGCAGAACGACACCTGCAAAGTAGCTAGTGCCAGTACCCTGTGCATTCTCTCACTAACTACAAACCTGGGGTTACAAACAGATCCGAGACAGGGACTTTTAGCACCCAGGCAGAGGATGGGTAGCTCGCTTGAGAAAGCCACAGCCTTGGCTCCTACAAGACGGAGGACATGGCTCAGGGCGGACTCGGTCTCTCTTGAGTTCCTTTGCTTGTTCTTCAATGGGAGACAAAGGTACTTAGAGATGCAAGCAGCCCCAAGGTCATAAGCAGAGGTCTAAAGATAAGAATTGAAAACAGGAGAGGACCGTTGAGATATCATAGCTATCTGCTGCAAAAGCTGGATCTCAGGTGTCCCATTTCCCAAAAACTCAGGGTTTCCGGGCGCCTTAAGAATAGGTTTGGTAAAACAGTAATGTGCTAGTAATTGTATCACCTGCTTCTATCTTCTGAAGCCCATTTTCACTCACTGCTTTGCAGATATACTTGCTGTTTGGATTTCATGCTTTAAAGAGCCCTCTTGCTGAATCTTGCAACAACCTACTGCAGTTGTTCTTTGTTATTCCTGGACAACTGCCTTCAAGGCATCTTATAAGGCCATCCCAAAGGTACTCCTCAGAGAACTGTCCTGAGAACACTTTTGAGATTTTTCACTGCTGCTTGGGTGCATAAATGTTATTTAAATATGATGTTTTACAAAAGAATTGTTTAAGAAAAAGGACACTTAGGAACTATTTTGAATTATATGAAAGCTTAAACCAGGACTGGCTGACACCAGCTGTGGCCTCCAGTATTTGGCCAGCAATAAACAAATGAAAGAAAATTTGTAAATAGGTCCACAGCAATATGATGCTAATGGCCAACAGGAAATGTTTTCTCTGAAAGGAGAAGCAACAAGCCTCTAAGCCAGACCCCTCTCTCCTGATTCATGCCACAGCCCAGCAAATCAACAGTGCCTTCACTCATGTGGAAAGCTGAGTGTTATTGAATACAGTACTGAATTTTCCCAGGGAATCCCAATTATAGAAACACCTGTGCTAAGTAATGTTATTCTAACCCACTATGAAAATCGTAAGTATGTAATAGCCCTCAAATCATCTCATTTCTTAGTCACAGTGGGGTGGGCCAACTTCATGGATGAACATTAGACTTGTACAATGCCCCAGAGCCTTAACTCAAAGGAAGCTTGGCTTTGCTATACATAATACTGGCCATTCATTTTATCTTAAATGAGACGGGCATACACTGGAGCCAACATAACTGGCAGAGAGCAAGCTTAGGTAGAAATATCAAAGAAACTGGAAAACACATTGAATGTGCAGTCAGAAACCAATTTCATAATTTTTAAACAAAAATTCTTGCAAATACAAGCTGATATTATTCGATGGGCATACTTCGTATTACTATAAATAGAATACAAATAGGAAAACTGTAATGAAATTACACCATAATAAATAAAGGATATCGTACGAAACCATTGTAACCCTCTACTACCACTCCAAAACCCATATAAATCAGCTGTACTTTAAAAACATCAAGCTAACCTTTTAGAAATGCTCCATGAAAGAACACATCAGGATTACAACTGCTTTTCCACTGGACACCAGTGAAGCTAATGCCACTGAAACAGTCACATGAAATAGAAGGGTTTATCACACACCCAAATGTTTCTTTGAAAATCCTACATGGAATTTGTTTTTTTTTTTTTAACTAAAATAAAAGTAATCTGGACAATTAACACATTTAACACACACTTGGGGGGGGGGATAGAATGAAAAGTAATGTTCCAAACACATCAGTAAACTTCCCACACTGAAACTCCCAGTACCCCTCACAATGAGTATGATACTGTGTTACCTGTTCACCATCAAGTGAGAAAACGTTTGCACTGCCTCATAGGTGCTGCTGACTGACTATAGAGATCCCTGCCTCCTTCCAAACCTGAAGTTTACCACTTGCTAAGATGACTGTCATTCCATTTAGTATACACTCAAGCTACACAGGAAACAGTGGGCAAATCAATATGACACTTATTGTAATTGCCTCATAAAAGACAGACAAGGGTCCGCTTGCTCACCAGTAGCTGCCAGCAAAGCAGTTTACTGACATTACCCTTCTTCAGAAGTTTGATTAGGAATTTTATATTTTTATCCATTGTGTTTTTAAAACTGAATTTGGTGTCCTATAATTTTAAAATTTAGTACTTAACAATCTCTTTTGAAACCACAGATTGCTTTTTCAAGTGTCTAAGTACAGGATTTCTGTTGCACTCGCTGAGAGCCTAACATGTGAAAAACAAATCATTAAAAGCATGTTAACCAAGGATTTATGTTTGCATTTTTATAATTCAATGAACACTAATTAAAGATGACTTTTATAAGATATGTCAGCAAAAATATTGTGTTTGATGTTTGATAATTTCATCTGATGTTAAATTATCTTATTCAGAATATACTATTTAAATTAAATTATCTTACTTATTTTTATCAACCAATGAATTATATACATTTCTAAAATACAAATTTTAAAATTATATATTTCTAATTTATCAAGTGATATATCTAAAAGAATCTTTATTTAACAAGAGAGTCCATGGTTATAGCCATGGACTAAATAGCATACTTTGTTTTTAAATCAATCCTAAAAAATATTCAAACTGTATTTCAAATCAAAATGTTTAATATTAGTGCTAGGCAAATATCCTTAAACTGATGATATATGTCATCATCATATATCATAACTATATATTACATGATAGAGAGGTGAGCTTCTTGAACTCAAACAACAAAGGTTGAAGGAATAAGCCAGTATTCCCAAGGCTATGCTTCGAATAGTCATACTGCTTAATTGGCTCATTGGACATGATTGAATTTTTAGTTTTTATTAGATTTTTTACATTAGTTTGAGTGTATTGTCTTTCCAGTAGGGGGGAGAGAAGAATAGCCATGCTGAAAGCCTGCAGCATGTGCTCACCCCCAGACTCATTCCTATCTCTTCAAGAAAACAGGGACTGAAAGGTTCTCTTAGACACGCTTAAAAGTACAGTAACTGTAGGCTTCTGAGGAAAATTCAGAAACACAAGAGTTCATATAAAACCTCTTTGGATTGTATGCAGTATGTTAACCAACTGACTTTCAAAGTTGATAAAGCTCAGTACTAAAATGAATATTAAGCAAATAACTGTTGCTTACACTCATTAGAGTTAGCATACTTCAGATTATAGTTTATAAATTTTTAAGAACATGAGCATCATGATATGGTTGTCATAGAAACTGCAACAATATGTCATTTAAATTAATTTTCTATGCAGTGATAAGGCCTAGTTCTACATCACTCCAATACAAGTTTAAAAAGCAAAAGAAATGCAGTAAGAGTCCAACTTGTACCGGCTTAGAAAATGATAAAGTGCAAGTTTTTTAGGAAAGAAAAATAACAATACATTCTAATTGCATAGTAAGATGGCAATTTAATAAAGGTTATAAAATGCTTTAAATGAGAACATTCTGAAAAAAGTTTCTATTAACAATTAGCTACTTCTCTTAGTATTCCTTACTCTTGTTACACAGGCCTATTTATAGGTAACAAAAATTATTGGTTATTATGTGTTACTTAATTATTAAATTATGGATGCTCTTTTTGTTCTTGAGAGATGGGTGCAGTTGTTTTCATATTATAAATTCAGAACAACTAGAACAGAATTTTAATATTTTTATTGATTATTTCAACCGAGCCTCTGATTTAGAAAGAAGTGCCACTGCATTACTGCAAATGCCTTCATAGTATATCACTGCCAGGGATTCTCTGTTGACATTAATGGCTCAATTATTGGAACAGAAAAGGCCTATGAAAATTAAGCTTATTTCCTAAAGACAGAAGATTTGATGTCCTAAATTAATCTGTCTTTTGGCTACCAAATATCTTTTTCTTATATTTTCTATCATTGAACACTTCAATATGGAACATACCCATGAAAACTTTAAATATATTATATACTCAAACTCTGTATTTATATTGCATATTTTGTAATTTAGCCTCTGTTAGTAATATTTCAACTAATTGCAGAAAGAAATTTCATGAAAACATCAATGAAAATGTTGTACTTCTACAAGTGATTTTTGAGAAGCAAATGCAGGATAGTATGTTTTTACAGTCTGAGAAACAACCTGAAAGGGAAATAGGAACATATATAACATAGCCTTCTTGATAGGATTAAGAGAATTCCAATGCTTTTAAATGCAAGTTTTCCTGACAATTAACAATGAAAAGCAGATGTTTACAAAGCTGTTTCCTATGCTGTCTTAAGAGACGATAAAGGATGGTTTGTGGTAGTAAGAATGAAAAGCCAGATAAATGCTTGCTGGGTATGTATTTAAAAAGCATTTTCATTGGCTCGCTTATTGTTAATAGAAAAAGAAAAACACTTTGTGCTGCACACACTGTGTGACTGTGACTATAGAAACTGCCATCGTAAAGTCCTCAAAAACTCTTCAGATGTAATTTACAATAATAATAACACAGAATTATTTCACTTCTCTGAATGCCACACATTTGCATACCAGGACTTTGTACAATGTAGTTATAATGCACATTCATAACAGCAAGGGCTCCATAGCACGTTAGCTGCAGCACACGGTCTCACCAAGTTTTACTCACTGTTGTCAAAGTGTTCATCTTAGTAAGCCAGGTGTTCAATGCATACAGAACTGAGAGACATTAGCAACTGCAGCACCATTGTAAGAAAATACAAGGAAGCTGAAAACCATGTGACCTTGAAAACAGTAACAGGGTGTGACATGGGAAAGTTACAAGTGAATATTTTTTTAAAGTTATATGTGATAACCATGGACCTTTATTACCAGAAATAAACTTCAAAAATTACTGATGCTCAGAGTCTAGATAGTTTTGGTATTATTATCTATTGAACCAAGTATTGCTAGATATTTTAATGTTTAACTTTTTAAATATGCATTTGTAATGAGCCTTCTTCTTGCAGCATTTATCTCCTGCCTTCATCTTAGTGACTGTGTGTGTGTGGTATCCACTACAGACAGCAAATAAAGGCTAATCAGGTCTATGTCCATGAGGGGCTCTGTCCATGAGGTCACTCTGGAGGGAGGAAATCGAACTCTGTGGAGCCCACAAATATGGCATTGCTGTTGCTCACAGGGTTATTCTCTAAAGCGACCTCTGACGCTTTTCACATTTGTCAAAATGGAAAAGATATTTTTGAAGCACAGTGATGAGAAAAAGGAAGCAAGAAACGCAACTTGGAACATTACCTTAATGAACATAAACTGAGCATAAATATCTAATTAGGAAAATCTTTGAATACACTAAAATATATACATACTATTACAATTAAACTTTTAGTTATATGAAAAATGTGAGATAATTTTTGTCCCTACTACTTAGTAAATTTACTAAGCTAGCTTAGTAAATTCACTAGCTAGTAGGTATTTATTCTTGTGAATATTATTGTTGAAATTAAATATATTTCCATGTGAACTTTCAATTAACTCTCAAATTATAGTAACATATAAAACACATTTCATATACTTCATTCAATTAAAAAAGGATGTTTTGAAATGTAAGTTGAACATTACACGAGCATTGCAATGTGTGCTAAGAGCATGATACTTAACTACAAGGAAAAAGGGAACCCTTTTGAGCCAACAATATTTTAGCCCTTGGTATTATTTTATTAGCTAAAAAATCACTGAAATCTCCAACAGTCTCTCTATGACCCTACCCTCATATAACATTTAATATACAACAGGGAGAAGTTTGTAAAACTGCTTGAATTTGTTTTAAAAATGAAACTTTCAAATAGTCTAAACGTTACTGATGGAATTCCAAAGTTTTTGCCCTCATTCTCATTTTCTTTTTTTTTTTTCATCCTCATTTTCAAATAGCTATTTAGGATAATATTTTATCTGCTAATGTTCAAGAAGTATTTTGTAAAGTTAATAAAAGATTTACTTTTATCACTGATACCCACACCCCTTCTCTCTCTCCAGAGCCCTACTGTATCTCAGGATGTCCTGGATGGAATTCAGTATGTAATCCAGTCCAGGCTTGCCTTGAACTTTCAGTCATCCTGACTCGGCCTCTCAAATATCACTGGCATTTTATTGTGAGGATGAATTACCTATATGAATTTTAAAAACAAAAACCAAAAAAGTCAGAAGAGCTTCCAAACTGACAGGAAGTGAAATCCACTCTCTACATCAGTACTGGAAACATTTTACATTTTGTGTTTACCAGAATGCTCTAGTTTTCGTTCCTGTTGCCGTGATGAACACCATTTAGGGAGGAAAGGGTTTCTCTACCTTCTATTTCCAGGTCACAACCCCTCATTGAACACAGTGAAGGCTGGCATGTGTTCTCGTTTCTCTGCTCTCTCTTACACTCAGGTACCTTTCTTATACAGCTTAGGACCATCTGTCCAACGATGGCTCCCACATCACTCAGCAATCAAGAAAATGCCTCTGTATTAGTCGGGTGCTGGCAGTGCCTCTCAGATGACAACTATACCAGGCTTGGCAAAGGAGAGGAGGGATAGGACTAAGAATGGGGACATTTGAAATGTAAATAAATAACCAATAAGAAAAAGAAAAGAAAAAAGAAATGCCTCACAGACAAGCCCACAGGCCAATAGGATAGAGGTAGTTCCCATTTAAGAGTCTCTTTGATAACCTTGGGTTGTGTCATATTAACTTGTTCTTATGTTTAATCTGCTTCCTATTATTGCATGGATTCTTCTCCAACAGTTATTAGAAGTACTATTCTTTTATTCTATGACAAATATGAGCACATAAAATGTGAACTTTAGCATTCTGCTTTCGTTTTCATCCTTACATCTGAAAAACCATCAAAATATAAATGTTTTCTACCGAGATGACTAATATTTATGAACATACCAAGCAGACTTCCTTTGGTCTATAATTATGGGTGAACTCCAACTTATGATGGTCTAACTTAAATTCTTCAACTTTGCAAATGGTACAATAGTAATACATAGTAAATAGAAATCCTACCAGGAATATTCATCTTTCCCTGGAGATCGCTAAGACCCTCTAATGAGATGCTAGGCAGCCACAAGGAACTTCCAGTCAGCCACATGAACATGAAGGACACAAGGAGGAGACCAACAAGAGCTGGATTGCTAAGTCAAAATGACTGGTAGGTCGAGTGTATTACATGCATTTTTAACAAATGATACTTTCAGCCTGTAACTAACTATGTTTTCAACTTGTCGTGCGTTTATCTGGATGTAATTCCTTACATGGATGACATCTGCACTACTATATAAGCAGAGTTACAAATTCAGTAGCTGATATTCTATTGCATTTACCACTGAAGTGCTCAAGTCGTACTGCAAATTATTTTGTGATGTAGTCAGGAAGACTAAGAATATCAGGCCATAGCTAGATTGTGAAATATGGTTGCTAAGATCCAAGAAGAATTAAGAAAAAGAATCATGGTGCCTGGATCCCATTGGTTTAGAGCAGATAACCCTCAAAAATGAGTGCAATCCTTTTTGCAATGACTGGATGCTACATCAGATCCAAGGAAAGAAATGGTCATTCAACTGTCACAAAAAAAGCAGTCTGACCAGAAGTGGGACTATTATAGCATCTTTGCTGAGCGTGTGTGGGTATTCATAAAGATGAGCTACAACACTGGATGGCACGGTGATGGCAAGATGCCACTACATCAGCAAACGTTTAAAACATCTTACAAAGATCATTCAACCGCAGAACTTTCCCACTGACTATGTCGGAGAATACATACACTCTCTATTTATTTCATCCCTGCTTCCTAAGTACCACTTCTTTAATTTTTTTTAAGAACTATTTTTATTTTACGTTTATGGTTATTGTCCCCCACATGTATGTCTGTATACCACATATATGCAGTGGCTGTGGAGGCCAAAAGAGGGCATTGGGTCACCTCATAGATGGCAGCTAGCCACCATGTGGATGCTGGGAATTGAACCTGAACCCTCTAGAAGAGCAGTTCAATACTCTTAACCTCTGAGCCATCTCTCCAAGCCGCTAAGCACCACTTCTTCACTTACTGTTGAGAAAACAAAATCATGCCAGGCGGTGGTGGCACACGCCTTTAATCCCAGTATTTGGGAGGCAGATGCAGGCGGATTTCTGAGTTCGAGGCCAGCCTGGTCTACAGAGTGAGTTCCAGGACAGCCAGGGCTACACAGAGAAACCCTGTCTCGAAAAACCAAACCAAAAAAAAAAAAAAAAAAAAAACCCACACATTTTTACTTAGTTACAAAAAAAATCAATGAGAAGGGTGTTGCCAGGCCAACTTGTAAAGAACTTCGCTTTTTATTCAATTTTTATAATTGATTTTCATAAAGTAATGCTTGTGAATGATGAAAGCTAATATCACACTAAAAACTTAAGATACTAGGCCCCTGCCACACCCTTCTCCTTCCCAGGTATGTGATTCCAGGCAATCACAGTCAAATTCTCTGGCTTTCTTTTGATATTTAGCTCCACATCTTGAAATGCCATGCTTTTAAATGTACAGTAAGCTTTGGCGCATGTGCTGATTTCTTTTGTCCATACCCACAACCATTTTGACAGGTGAGTATTTAGTTCTCTCATGTCTTCTCATTCTCCATACAGTTTGTAATAACCTGAGGCTGGAAAGATGACGCAGCAGTTAACAATATATACTGCTCTTGCTAAGGACCAGGGTTCAGTTCTCAGTACCAGTATCAAACAGCTCATGACTCCTGTAACTTCAGCTCCAGGGATCTGACACCTCTGACCCCTGGAGGCATCTGCACTTATACACACACACACACACACACACACACACACACACACACATAATTAAAAATAAAAACAGTAATGTTATAACTTTAATCTAATCCAAGACAGTGTTTTCATCATCACACAAAATAAATTTTGTTCACAGTAGCGTTAATCAGTATACTACAAGTACAGATTACTATTTATACCTTTTCTCTTTAGATTTTCCTTGTTGAAAACCTTGTTTACTTTCTTCCTCTGAACCTATCATCACTGTCTCCATATGTTTTTGTCTATCAGCATTATTTTCCCAATAGTCAAATATATCAGTTAATATATCCCATATTACCAAGGCAACTGTCTCAATTTTTGGATCACCATATCCAGGTATTTAGTCAAACATTGTTCTTAGTATTCCTATGAGAATGTGATAGATAAGCTTCGTCCTGTTGGTTGAAGAAATCAGTAGAATGCTGAGCACCCCAGCAGACAGCCCTTGGACTGGAACTGGAAAACTGTCCTTCTCAGGCTCCAGGCTGGACCTGCTGCATCAGCTCTGCACCGCTCCAGACTTATGGCCCACTATGCAAATTTTGGACTTGTTAGTCCAAAATTTGACTTGTTTGATATCTAAGGTAATCAGCTTATAAAGATTATAAGTTAATTTGGGCTCATAGTCCTAGAGGTTTTCATCCATAACTGGATCAGCCTGTTGTTTGGGGTCCATGGTAAGGCAACACATTATGGCGGAAGTTTGTGGTAGAACAAACCACTTCCCTCATTTCTGAGAAGCCAGTGACAGAGAAAGAAAGGATCTCCTTTTAGAACGTGCCCCAGAGACCTAAATATCTCCCACCACATATTCTATCTCAGAGATTCCTTGCAGCAAATCTCTTAGTGTGTACATACTCTTGCTGTTGGTTGTAGCTCGCTGTGGAGGCCTGACTAACAACTGACCCTGTGTCCTGCCTCAGCTCCTACTCCGCTCAGTCCTCACTGCAGTCACTACTGGCTGCCTTAGACTGCTGCATTGGATTCCATGTCTTCCTTTTTCTTGCTTTCCTTAATTCATTTTCCTGGAGCCTAATCTCTAATACCTTCTTTAGCAAAAATAATAAATGGAAGGAAAATTTATTTGCTGCATATTGGAAAATGTATCTATTCTGACATTTTATTGATTGCTTGTGTATAGAATTATAGGTTGAAAATCACTTTCCCTTAGAATTCTGTGATTGTTAGCTACTGTATTCTAGACTTCAGTGTGACACTGAGACAGCTGATTTCTGATCCTATGCAACCTACTGTTATCTCTGGGTGCCTTTAGTTCCAGATACTTTTTAAATTTTTATTTTTTATTATCCCTATTTGGTTCTCTATTCTCTTTGCTGGAATTCGACTGATCTACTGTTGGAACTTCTAAAATGTCTGAAATGTGAGCCTTTTCTTTGTTTCTCTTTAACCTCACCTTCAATGCAGGAGCTTCTGTGAAGGCTTTCTTGCTCTTACAGAATGACACATGTCCTTAAGACCCTTGACTACCACAGTGTCTCTGAACTTCCTCCTTTTGAAGGTTGCCATCGTGCCTTGAGTGGCGAGAACAAAGAACCATTTAAGTACAATGACGAAGGTAATTTCAGAAACATATAAAACTGTTCCCAACACAAAAGAATGCTACAAATATTTGTAAAATGAAAACTTAACTGAATGATGACAGTGGTCTGTTGAAGGATAGAGTCTAAGACTTTAGGGCATTATTGCACTTGTGCTAGCCTGAACTTCAAAACTCCAGACTTATGAAATATGTTGTAGCCAAAAACTTTCATGTGATGTGAACATGATAGAGCTACTACACTTACTATCATGGACTCACCAGAGGTATCCAGATAATGCCAATCTTAGCTTTATTCTAGGGGTCAATTTCTATGCATGTTATTTGTGGTATGGTTTAGACAATGGTTTCCCACCACCCCAGAAGCTTCATGCATGGAAGCTTGTATGACTGAAGTATAGGGTGATAGAACTTTTCAGAGGTGGAACTTAATGGAAAGTATTTAGGGCCTGAGGTCTCCAGCCTCTTAGTATATTAATTCTGTCCTAAGAGGCTAGGAAAACTATGGTAGAAGTGAACCCATGACAGTAGGTTGCAAGAGGAGGAAGTCAAGGAGCAGCAGCCGCAGCCTAACTCTTTCCTGGTTTCTTGATTCCCTGAACACACAAATCTGCCTTCTCGAACTTAGCCAGTTACCATCCCACTTTTCTATCACATGGTAAGATAACTAGCAGGGGCTCACAGAAAACCAGCAACCATGCTGTTTGGACCTTCAAGTCACTGAATCTTAAATAAGCCTATTTCTCTTCTATATTGCCCAGCCCAGGATTTCATGATAATAACAAAAAATAGATTAAGACAATAATACTTTTCTAATAATACTTGAAGCTCTATATTTTGGGTTCTCTACATCTCTTTAAAACTGTGGGTTCTGAAGTTATGCACTACTCACTGAAAAGAATTGACATGTTCTCACAAAATGTCACAACAAGAGGAGAGGACACTGATTCTTTGTCATGTAGTACTTTTACTTATCCTTAATCACACTTGGAGATTTTGTTCATTTGCTTAACAAATAGAGGCAGGCTCTGTGGTACATGCCTTTACTCTAACAGCTGGCAGGTTGAGGAAAGAGGAGCAAGAATCAAAGCCAGCCTTGGTATATATTAAGATCCTGCCTCAAACAAACAAAAACCACAACCACAAAAGCTCTATAGTGATCACCACCAATGATAGTGTCTCCCCTGAAAAACAGTACCCCTACAAGCTTACAAACAATCTTGCTTGACCTTGCTAAATCATCTGTTGGCACAATCTGTCTCTCCTTGGATGGGCACCTTCCAGGAGGAGGGGACTACAGGAGGGAAACACAAGCTCTGTGCTGTGATCATTTCTGACCCTAAAAGGGATTGAAACTATATTTTTTCTGGTAGTTCTTCAACCACCCAGATGGGAGAAAGGCTGCCCCTCACTGTGTGTGCCAATAAGCACAGTGCAGTCTGCTGAAACATCGGGCTCCTATCTCTTTTTCTATCTTGAATATCTTTACAGAGTCTCAGAAATCTAACAACCAGCATGTTGCATTTGGAAACCTGTGTGATATTCCTTTTTTAACTTTCTAAAGGAACAAGCATAATATTCATTGTAACTACTGAATAATTTTAATGTTACTGGAATAAAGTTTTTTTTTACAACTTCCATCCCCAGACAAGAACATTGAATAGCCTCAATGAAGTTTTCAACGTTTTTTATTTATTACAATGCTCCTGCATACATAGAAGTATTAGGAGAAAAAAAAAAGAAAGACTCACAACAAATTCAGGTTTTAACACTAAATGAACTAGGAGCTCACTCCTGGGTTCCCCTGCAGAGAAATTACATTCACTAAGGACTGTCAGAACAACACAAAAAAGTCAGGCTGTTCAATCTGCTTGCCTATTCTTTGGCTAGATCAAATGCACATGGGACTTTGCATTTGAGTTCTTTATATAATATAGTCAAGATATCAATCCCCTGTCAGATTAATAGATGGCAAAGAACTTCTGAAGGCCAGCACTTCACTCTGTTAATTATTTCTTTTGCTGCATAGAGCTTTCTAGTTTTGTGTAATCCCATTTATTAATACTTGTTATTGTCTTCTGGGCTATTAGAGTCCTATTTGGAAAGACAAAATCCAGAAGTGCTTCCCCTATTTTTCCCATGGTAACTTGAAACTTTCAAGTCTTACATTAAGATACTTAATTTATTTTGACTTGATTTTTGCTCGGGAAAGGGCTGGGGAATCTCCTTTCATTTATCTATGTGTACGTATCCATTTCCTCACAGCATTTGTTGAGGTGACCATCATTTTTCCAAGAGCTGATTTTGGCCCCTTTGCCCAATAACAAACGGCTGTAGCTGAGCTGGTTTGTTTCTAGGTCCTCTCTTCTGTTCTGGGATCATTGTGTCTGCTTTTGTGTCAGTGGCCAGGGTTTTACTGCGGCCTGTGAATGGTATACTTGAATATCAGGCTCTATGACCCTCTTAGCATTGCTCTTTCTACTAAGATTGCTTTAACTCTTAGGGGTCTTTTGTGTTTCCATGTGACTTTCAGGACTTTTATCTGTTTCTGTATAGAACTTTAGAGTTTTGGTTGGGGTTACAGGGACTCTATGTTGATTACTTCGGAAACGGAGCCAGTTCCATCATATTGGTTCTCATGCATTAACACGGATGTCTTTCCTTATCCTAGTGTATTCTTCAGTTTCCTTCTTTAGTATTTCATAGGGTTTTTATTTTTTGCAGAATTCTTTCACCAACATATTCAGCTTATTCCTAAATATGTTTTATGACTGTTGTGAATGGACTATTTTTCTTGATTGATCTTTCTAGACAAATTCATTACTGACCTTGATGTTGGTTTTGTATCCCACAACTTGGCTGAAAGTGCTCATTAGATCTAAAAGCTTTTAGATGGGGTCTTTGGGGACCTTTAAGTATCAGATCATATCATCTGTAAGTATGGATAATTTGATTTTCCTACTTATATATCATTTCTTTCTTTGGGTTTTTTTGTTGTTGTTGTTTCTTTGTTTTTTGGTTTTTGGTTTTTCGAGACAGGGTTTCTCTGTATAGACCTGGCTGTCCTGGAATTCACTCTGTAGACCAGGCTGGCCTCGAACTCAGAAATCCGCCTGCCTCTGCCTCCCAAGTGCTGGGATTAAAGGCGTGCGCCACCACTGCCCGGCCATTTCTTTCTTTGTCTTGGCTCATTGCTCTAAGGACTCAAGCACTGTATTGAATGTGGGTAGGCAGAATGGACACCCCTGTCTCATTTCTGACACTTTCAGAAATGACTTTCAGGTTGTCCCTACTTAGTCTGAATTTGCCTTAGGTTTGCCTACTAAGAAATGTTCTTCCTATTCCTAGTTTCCTTGGAGATTTCATCATAAATAGTATTAGACTTTGCCAAAAGTATTTTTACATCTATTGACATGACCATGTAACTCCTATTTCTGAGTTTATGTGCTGGATTATAACGCAACCAACGTGATTGTGCTTGTGAAACTTTTGCTCAGGGAAGGGGGAGGGTCTCATTTCATTCATCTATATGTAAGTATCCATTTCCCCACATCATTTGTTGAAGTGGCCACGGTTTCTCAAGTAGTTGATTTGGGCCCCTTTGCTCAACAGTAGATTTCTGTAGCTGATTGGCTTCATTTCTAGATCCTCTATTCTGTTTCAGTCTTTCTAGGAAATTTGGCTTGTAAGTAATTTAAGAATTTTTGAATCTATGTTCATCAGAAAAATTGGCCTATAGTTTTCTTCTCTGTTGTATCCTTGTTTACTTTTGGTTTCTGGATAAGGTTCATATAGTGAGTTGCATGGCATTCCTTCCTTTCTGTTTTATGGGATTGTTTCAGGAGCATCTGTGTTAATTCTATTTTAAGATAACTGATAGAATCTAGCATCAAATTCATCTAGTGCTGGACTATTCTTGATTGGAAGTCACTTTATTATTGCTTCAGTTTTGTTGCTTATTATAAATCTATTTAAGTTATCTATACCCTCCTGATTTAATTTTGATAGGTTACATATTTCTATTAAATTGTCCATTTCTTCTAAAGTTTCAAGATGTTCCTTAATGACCAACTAGATTCCTTTCAATACTTGTCGTAATAGCTTAGAAAGGATTTGTTATTTACTCTTTTTCTTCTACAATGACAACTAGCAATGTTTTAAATACAAATTGGCCTACGGACTTATATCTGGGTATGAAGAATACAAACACAGAAATGTCTGATCAATATGATTAATACAGAACAAATAAAATTATTGGAAAATGCAACTTTCTAGTTGTACACTAATTATCCCACAGGATCACCTGTAATTAGACTTAGTGATTTGTATCTAACTTAGTTTAATCCATAATGAAACAGATATTTTACTTTCTTTTGATTTATTTGAATTTATTCTTACTAATGTACTCAACTGTATGCTCTCCATCTCATGTGTTGAAACTCTTTAACTCTCAATGTAACTAACTGCATTTGAAACTGAGGCCTATAGTAAAGTATGCTAGTGAGCTTTCTGTCACTGTAACAAAATATCTGAGATAATTAACTAAGAAAGAAAAAGCTTTATTGTGGCCCAGGATTTTTAAGGTTCTGACTGAACTATTACTGTTTCCTTTGCTGTAGCCTTCTGGTAACATAGCACTGTGTCAGGAGTATTTACCTGAAATAAACCATTTACATCAGGATTAATGGACCTTGAATTCATGGACCTCTGTGGGACATTTGACATCCAAACTCTAGCGAGCCATTAGGGTGGGACTGGTCCTGTAGGATTCGTGTTCATATTAGAAAAGACAAAAGAGAGCCCAAACTTTCTCTTTGCCCACCATGGCAGACACAGCAGTAAGACTTCCATCTGCAAATCAGGAAGATAGCCCTTACCAAGAATAGAGCTCTTCTAGCCTTGGGTTGGGACCTCTAGCTTTCAGAAAAGTGAGCAATACACTTCTATCGGTACTATGCTTGTATCTTTCTCTGCGGTTTATTATGGCAGCCTGAGTAGACCCTGGCAATTCTGCTGTTCTCATCTCTAATTTCTGCTGTTGAGTACTTAGCTTTTCAAATGTATTTAGTTGATGTTTTTCCTCTTTTCTATAAAATGTCTGGGCTAAGATATAAGAGTCAGTACAAGAATGTTTGCCTGTATGTACAAGGATATAGATTCAATGCCCAGTAATAAAAAATATAATAATTAAAAGTATTTTTAAGGAGCTGGAGAGATGGCTCAGCAGTTGGGAGCTCTGGCTGCTCTTCCAGAGGATCCAGGTTCAGTTCTCAGCACCCACATGGGAGTTCACAACTTCCTGTGGCTCCAGATACAAGGGATCCAACACCTTCACACAGACATACACAAGCAAAACATCAATACATATAAAATAAAAATAAAAATATTTTTAAAATAAAAATAAATTTTAAAATAATAAACACTGCTTTGTCTGATGTTTTATAACCATTAAATTCTCAACACTACATTTTAATACTTTCTACAATATCAATCCTTTAATTAATGTTTTACAATTTCTGAATATGTGACTCTTTTTTCTCATTTTACCTACTCATAATATTGACCTGAGTTAATTATACTAAGAATTCAGTATGACTTTAAAATCTGTTAAGATTATTTTGTTGTCTAACATATGCTCAATTTTAAATATATTCCATGCATAAATAAAAGGGATAAATGTAGCCTATTGGTGGGTAAATGTGCATTGAATTTACTTATTAATTGTATTATTTTCAAATCTCTTGTATTGTTACTATATTATATCTGCTTGATAAATACCAAGGAAGAAGTGGTAGAATTATTTGCCAGTTTCTCCTTTCAGTTCTAGGAACTTTACAATGATATATGTTGAAGTCAAATTCAGTTAGAAGAGTACACATTTAAAAGTTTAATATGGAGCTGGGCAGTGGTAGTACACAGCTTTAGTCCCAGCACTTGGGAAGCAGAGGCAGGCAAATCTCTGAGTTCAAGGACAGCCTTCTCTTTAGAACTAGTTCCAGGACAGCTAGAGCTACATAGTGAAACCCTGTCTCCAACAAACAAACAAACAAACAAACAGTTTACTACGGACTGGAAAGATGGCTCAGTGGTCAAGACAGCTTGCTGCTCCTACATAGAACCTGAATAAAATTCTCAGCACCCGTATTATTTGGCTCACAACAGTCTGTTATCCAGCTACAGGGGATTTGACACGTTCTGGCCTCTGAGCCTTTTGTATACACAAGTATACATAAGTGAAAATTGAATCTTTTTAAAATGAAAATTTACTATTTTGAATTATGTATGATACTATATACCTATAATCCCAGCATTCAAAGGGCTTAAGGCAGGAGGATCACCAATTTGAGGCCAACAGAAGCAATACAGTGAGATCCTGTCTCACAAACAAATTAAATTTGGATCTACTGTTGTTTCATAACTTTTATTTTTAATTTTCTGTTTTCTACCATATGTAGTTCTTTTCACTTTAATATAATCATTTCCATTCCTTAGCAACAACATGTTTCATTATTTTTTAAATAAAAACAATCATTTGTATTTGAGGTGAAAAACAATCTTTTTAAATATTCAAGAATAGTAGTCTGTTCCTTTATTATCATATAATAACTTTATCTTTAATGATTACTATTCCTGTAGTTTGCAACTTCTATGACTGTAGTTACAGTACATTTCTCTCTAATTTGATTTAGCTGAAATACTTTCCACATACTCCACTTTTCACCCTTTGTTTCATCAATAACTCCGTAAGTCCCACATATATCTCTGACATCATCAGATAATATGCAATAAGCGGTATTACGTCTGTATTCTGCGGCTATTGTATCATCATTTTCTGTTGTGTGCCCTGCTGAGCTGTTTCTTCTTTTGTTCACTTACTCTTGCCTCAGGATTCCCTGGACTACTGTGTTTTGATTTCGGTTATTCTGACTGTACTTTCAAGACAAGGTTGAAGGAATGAAGTAAAAATAGACATCCTGCTCTCTTTCCAGGTCTTAGAGAGAAATGTTTGATGTTCACATCCAGTATGATGTCAGCTGTGGGCCTCTTTGTGGCCTCTCTCTGCCGTCAATCTATATTCAATCTGCTCTGGGGTTTTCTCAGGCTACTGGATTTTAAGGAATGCTTTTCTACATCTATGGAGATGACACGTGGTTCTTACCCACCATTCTGCTAATGTGAGGTATCACATTTATGGGTTTGCCTGAATTGAACCTTCCTTGTACTCTGGCGATTAATATGCTTGATCATGGCATCACATCCTCCTGTGCTCTATTGGGTAGAGTTCTGTTCAAGATTTTTTTCAACTATGTTATCCATGTTATGTTGCCCACAGCTTTCATTTGGGGGAGTGTTGTCAGATTTTGTTGCCGGAAAACTCTGTCTTTACAGAATATGTTTGGAGGAAAGAATTCTTCCTCTTTGACATTTTGAAATAGTTTGATTAAAAACTGGCATCAATTCTAAAACATTGAATAAAAATGTAGCAATGAGTCTCTCGTTGCTTTTTCATGGCCCTGGGCTTTTCTGTGTTGAGTGACCTTTAATTACTCATCAGGGATTGTTGGGGGATCTCTCTCTCTCTCTCTCTCTCTCTCTCTCTCTCTCTTTCTCTCTCTCTCTCTCTCTCGTGTGTGTATGTGTGTGTGTGTGTGTGTGTGTGTGTGTGTACACATGCTTGTGGATGTCAGATCTGTCCTGCCACCATTAGGTTCTGTGTGTAGAAATCTCAGGTCCCCAGGCTTGGTTGCAAGCATCTTTACCTGCTAAGCCATCTCAGAGCCCATTCCTCCATTTCCGAAGGATGTCTTTACTGCATATAGTAGTTCTTTCCCCATCAGCACTGTGAATAACCCTTCCTACTTCTCCATGGTCTACACTGTGACTTCCACAGAGAAGTAGGCTGTCAAGTAGAAACACCCTTATGTCCCTCCACCCACTTTTTTTTTTTTTGCTACTTTGAGGTTCTTATCTTTATCTTTAAACTTTATTATGATAGGTTGTAGGGTAGACTTGGTTGAATTCTATCTGGCTGGTGTCCTTTTACGTTCGTGTACCTAGGTGTTTACATTTTTCTCTAGGTCATCCTTTTTTAACATCTTTACTATTCCTTTGGTAAGGTCAGGGCTCACTTGAAACCTAACAGCCTGAATATTACCAGTATGATCATACATGCAATTCTCTTTAGAATACTTCCTCTTTTAATGCTGTACGAGACTTCCTGTGAGTCCTTCAATCTTCCTCATTCTTGGGGCTTTTTTTTTCCTCCTTCAACTGTTTTTAAATAGCCCATCCTGGATCTCAATGATTATTTCTGTTTGATGTATCCTGCTATAGCCTTCCATTGTGTCTGTCACTTCATTGACATATTCTACTATGAGCACCTTCCATTGTGCCTGTCACTTCATTGACATATTCTACTATGAGCACCTTCCATTGTGTCTGTCACTTCATTGATGTATTCTACTATGAGCACTTTCCACTGTGTTTGTCATTTCATTGGTGTATTCTACTATGAGCACCTTCCATTGTGCCTGTCACTTCATTGATGTATTTTACTATGAGCACCTTCTATTGTGTTTGTCATTTTATTGAGTGTACTTTTTAGTTCAAAGATTACTGTTTGATTTTTTTATTACTTCAATCTTTCTGTTAAGTTTCTCTGATAAAAGCACTGAGTTCTTTGAGTTTTCTTGAAGTTTACTAGGTTTTCTTAATACAACTCTTTGAAACATTTTTGCCCAAAGTTCATACATATTGACAGTTTTATGAACAGTTTTTTCTGCTTTATTTTAATCCTTTAGGTAGGATGCTACTGAAACCACATTGGTATATGAAGATGTTTCTACTTTGAAGAGTTGGTTATTTATTCTAATCTTTGTAGTCTGGATTTGTGCCTGTCCTCCTAGAAATTCTAAGCAGGGTGCTTCCTGTCACAGTAAGTCACTACCACTATCTCAGTATTTGATGAGTCCGCTGGCAAGGTTTCCTGTGGCTACATTCAGTGTACTGCTACTATTTCAGCACTAGAGGGATCTCCAAGCCCACATTTGCCAAAAATCCAGCTCACATGTTGTTTAGGGGGCTCTGAGGAAGAGATTTTAAAGGGTCAGTGCATTCTTGCATGCCTCCACAGGGAAGATTCAGCACATGAAAATCAATAAATGTGGCACATCACCCAACAGAACCAAGGATTAACCACCGTAGACCATCTCCACAGATTCACAAAAAAATATTCCTTAAAACCCACCATCCATTCATAAAAAAAAAAGACAATTTAGATATTTCAGCATATAACATAAAACTAAATGTGGAAATGGTGAACACTTTCTCTCTAAACTCTGAACAAGACAAGGATGCATATTTCTACCCTTTTTCTTCTATGTTGTTAAACAGAACTCCAGAGTTTTGAACATGCTATATCCACAATCACCAGTGCACAATCCAATGCTTTCCCCCACTTTCATTCAACATAATCCTGAAGTCTTCACCAACACAATCGAACAACAGAAGTAAATAGAGGGCATCAAAACCAGAAAGAGAGTGTCAAACTACCTCTGTTCAGAAAACATGACATGGAAAACTCTAGGGGCCTAACAAACTCCTGTCAAACTAATAATGTCACAATGTTGAAGGACATAAAACTAAATATACAAAAGTAAGTACTGTTTTTATAGACTAATAATTTTTTGTAATTAGGAAATCAATCTTACTCAAAATAACTAGTAAGTACATAAATAACCAAGGAATAAATTTAACTAAGGAAGTAAAATATCTGTACAACAAACAGGATGAGAGGCTGGGAAGGATCTCAGTCTGTAACTACATTCCCAGCAAGCATGAAGACCTGAGTTTGAGCCCTAGAATCCACATCTTTTAAAGAGAGAAATCTGGCCAGGCGGTGGTGGCGCACGCCTTTAATCCCAGCACTTGGGAGGCAGAGGCGTGGATTTCTGAGTTCAAGGCCTGCCTGGTCTACAGAGTGAGTTCCAGGACAGCCAGACTATACAGAGAAACCCTGTCTCAGAGAAATCTGGGAGCTGGAGAGGTGATGCTGCAAGTTAAAAGCTCTTGCTAGCTTTTACAGAGAATTCTGGTTTGGTTCCCTGCACTCACGTCTGGCAGCTCATAACTACCTGAACTCCAGTTCCAGGGGATTCAGCGCCATCTTCTGGTCTCCATAGGTACCCGCACATATGTGGCAGGCACACATATGCACACACACAAGTTAAAAATAAAAACACCATCTTAGGGGTTGGAGTAATGGCTCAGTGGTTAAAATTGCCTGCCGCTCTTCTAGGGGATCTAAGTTGAGTTCCCAACTACCAATGGTGGGCAGCTTACAACTTTCTGAAACCCCCATTACAAGTGAGCTGATAGATTTCTGGCCATTACAGGCATCCACACTCATGGCACCTACACACTCAGACACACAGACATAAGTGAAAATTAATATGAACAAGTAAACAAAAATCTCTTTTTAAAAGCATAAAGGTGATTAGCCCCTCAGGAATGACATCTGAGGCTGACCTTTGGTCTCCACATGCACAAGTACAGACAATCATGAGCACACACACACAAGCATACCCACAAAAAAGTGATAAAAACACTATTGAGAGCCACTAAATAGGAACCACAGTATAGCTCAGTGGGAGAGTTCATTCTGAGCATATAAGGCTTGGGTTCAATCTCAAAAACTGAGAGACAAAAGCAAAGAAGGGTATTGAAAAAGAACACACAAAAACATGGAAAAGGCATGTCACATTCATAGATTAGAATAACCAATACTCTTAAAATGCCCATACTTTATATTTGCTGTAATCTTTTCAACACATCAGTGACATTTTCACTTTTACATAGAAATATAATCCTCAAATACAAACCAAAACTACACTGAGGTTCCATCTCAGCTTTGTTAAAATGTCCATCTTCAAGAAATCAAAGAAGGCAGGGCTGTGGTGGCGCACACCTTTAATCCCAGCACTTGGAAGGCAGAGGCAGGCAGATTTCTGAGTTCAAGGCCAGCCTGGTGTACAGAGTGAGTTACAGGCCAGCCAGGGCTACACAGAGAAACGCTGTCTCGAAAAAAAAAATCAAAGAAGCCTTATATGATGGCACTTTATATATCACTAGTGAGACTATAAATTAGTGCAACCACTATGAAAGTTAGTACGGAGGATCCTCAAATCATTAAAAATAGAAAGACAGTGTGACCCAGGTGCAGCCTTCCTAGAGACTCTAAGTCAGCGTCCCACAAAGACACAAGCACATCTGTATTAGTTGCTTTAACTAGTCACGGTAGACTAGCAGTAACAAATGGAAGGATTAAAAACTATGGCATATATGCACTGTGGAATTCTGTTGCAGGAAGACTGAAATCATGGTGTCTTGAGAAAAATAGATATAACTGAAAATCATGAAGCAATAAGCCGAACTTATAAAAACAAGTATCACATTTTTCTCATATGTATAATCTAGATTAAATTATGTGTGCATATCCATGACATGAAGGTGGAAAGTATCATTGAGAGGAGAAGTCGTCTAAGGGGAGTGGAAGGAATGCAGGAAAAGCAATGGAGCCTGTGCTCTGAAAGCAGAAGAGACTATTTGGGAAAAGGAAGGGGACCAGCGAGAATGGGGCAGGGACATAGAAGGACAAGTGGGCAAATAAGAACAAGGGATGATTTTAGGTGTACGCATGACAATGACACGAAGAAGTTGTTTCTTTGTTTGCTAAACTAAAAGTTAGTTCAAAAAATAACTGAAACTGGAAACAACTTGAATCCTCTTTAGCAGCAAGTGGAACCTCTGTACAATGGAATGCAACTCAACAGAGATAGGACCCAAGCCACACAAAACTCAAGGACAAAAGTGCAGGTCAAAGGCGTGTGCTGAATAAAATTATTCCCCTTATAGGATTGTCAACAAGAGGCAAGATAAAATGTCAGGGAACATGTCTTATTCAAGCACTGAGAAGGGAGAAAGCTTGGTGAAAGAAACTTAGGACTTGAATTCATTGTTTTGTGTCCTGATTGTAGCAATGGTTGTATGGAACTGTACATACACCAGAAACTAGAAATACACTAAGTCATCAAAACATTTTATATTGCACTAAGATAATGTATTTTTAGTAGAAATCGGATGTAAGTATGCCTGAGGCAAGGCTTGGACTCCCTGGAGAGCATGTCCAGCACTGTTGCTCTCCTTCGCCTCCCACTTCAGTCTTTGAATTTTACCTCTCTCAGAAACTTGGCTACATATTTAAATGTCTTTATCCATACATGAAAGGTAAAGGATTTCATATAAGATTATTATATGGGAAAAACAGAAAGACTTTGCATATATATAAATGCATAGTTTTGTAAGGATCTGAAGAGTGGATCCTGTTCTGCTGTGATTCTCTATAACTTAACTTATTGTCAATGGCTACTATGTCATAAGAATTCTCCAGTTGAATGATAAACTCGATAAAACACAGTTCAACTCTTCTGAATAATCTAAGGTACTACATTATAGGAAATACTTTGGAATATGATGGCAACTTAAGGTTACTCAGACGTTAGGTTTTAAAATCATTATTTAACAGAAATAAAGTGTCTATTTTCCATGAAGAAAACAGAGACTGAGACCATCTGGATTTCAGCCCTGATCATTACTCACATGGGAATTAGAATCTGCCCGTCAGGAAAAGGTCCCTCTCTTTCACCAGTTAGACAGCCATTAACCTACCAGTCAGGTGCCCACATTCCATAATTTTCATCCCTGTGCCAAGCACTGCCTTCTCCTTATAATCTTCTTTCTAATTAAAATGAAAGATCAGGGAGCTGGCTCAGCAGCTAAGAGTACAAGCAGCTCTTCCAGAGGACTAAGGTTCAGTTCCCAGCATCCATATGGTGGCTTACAACCATCTGTAACTCCAGTCACAGGGAATATGACACCATCTTCTGACCTCTACAGGTGTCTCCATGTGGTACACAGACATGCATACAGGCAAAACACCCATTTACATAAAATAGGAATAAATAAATCATTTTTCAAATGAAGAAAATGATAGGTAATGGAGGGTGACAAATAGCCTGTCCGATCTATTCCCAACCTCCTGGAATTAAATGAGATTACATCAAATAAAGGCACTGTCTCTGTAACATGGTGAAGTCATGGAAGGAGGATATGGAACCAGAAAAGTAACCAGTAATGCCCAAGCAACTAGAACAAACCAGCTCATTATCATAGACTTCTTTTTCGGTGTGATTTAGGTCCTATTCTCCACCATTAACTCAGATTTCATTTCTTTTTATGCTCAGCTACACACAGTTAACACAAGCACACTCACTTACTCAACTGTTTCGAGCATTTTCTGAGGAAGAAGGCTTTATCACTTGACTGGGGATGCACCTGGCTAATGCATGCTAGACATTCCTGTATTCCTAAGGTCTATCTCTAACTCTTTCACTCTTAGTTTCAACCCTCCTGCCTTTCTTTCTTTCATACACTCAGTAGAATATATCTAAAGAGAATTAAACCATAAGGCTGGCTGGCTGGCTTGTTTGTTTGTTTGTTTGAAGAGAGACACTCTGACTGATTTGCTCAGGTTGGCCTGAAACTCCTATGCTCAAGCAACCCTTCCTTAGCCTCTGAAGTACCTGGAATTAAAGATTCACACCACTATGTCCAGCTGTAGACTTGTGAATTTTTCTTTAAAACATCCTTTGCCAAAAGGGATTGTGGTACACAAATCCTAGTGCTCAGGAGACAAAAGTAGGTGGAGCTCTGTGAGTTTAAGGGCAGCTTGGACTACAGTGTTGCAGGGCAGCCAAGGCTACATATAGGAAACCCTGTCTCAAACAGAGGAACAACAAAAATTACTTATTGAGGATCCTAGCTACTCCTCTGTTGTATTCTCAGAGATGCCAACTTCTTAAAACTAAAAGGCATTTTCTCTACAAATACACCCAACCATTCCATTATGTGCCGCTTAACAACCCAGCCTCTTCTCACTTCACTTATCTTGAACATCTCTAGTGTCCCTTCCCCAGCCCTCCTACATACACTATATACAACAGTCTATAATAATGTTACTTATATACTGTACTGTTCTCTCATTTAAAGCATTCAGTAAAGCTTAGTTCATCTGTAGAAATGTGCCCCGTCATCAGTTTTAGAAAGTTTTGTCAACCCCTCAAATAAATCTACATAAACATCAGAAGCAACTCCCACTTCCCAATCACCACCTCAATAGTAACAGTCTATTTTTCATCTGTAGATACACTTATTCTGGCCATTTCACATCACATACTATGTAGTCTTTTGTGACTACTGTCAATTTCATAAATTTTACCTTATAATTCCCATTTGTTATTGATATACACAATTTATTTGCCCTCTAGGTTTAAGCTCACTGAAAGAAAGAGTATTAAAAAGGGGGAGAGGCAGAGAGCCTTTGGGACTGCTTAGCAAGAAGCTGACATGGGCCAAGAACAAGGAAATGGCTGGGCCCGAGCATAGAGCAGGTCACAGGTGGCAGCTCTGTACCCAACCCCAGAAAACCGAGAGAAAGAGGGACTCCCAGGAGCTTGAACTCAGGCAGCATCCCAGGTAAAAATGAATCACCCGTGATGTCTGCTGTTAGAAATTCTAATCCAAATGCTGGCCTCCGAACTTATACTACTCAGACCTTTGAAGGGCCACTGACAAGAACATCAAACAGCTAGAGATTGACATCACTAATCTGAAGAAATCCCTCGTTTCACCGTCTGAAGAGACCTCCTAAAATCGCAAAGATCCTTATTGGACTTGATTTACTCTATTATAATAGAAAAGGCTGTGGACAGCTCTTGACTGTGTAAGAAAGTTTACACAGTTTTAGAAAGTTTTGTCAACCCCTCAAATAAACCTACATAAACATCAGAAGCAACTCCCACTTCCCAATCCCCACCTCAATAGTAACAGTCTATTTTTCATCTGTAGATACACTTATTCTGGCCATTTCACATCACCCTTAAAGAAGAAGGTTGCCTTTACATAGACAAAACAAGGAGAGTTAAAGAGAGCGTGAAATAGGTAGTGAAGGCCCTAAGAAAAATCAGAGAGAGAAAGAGACAGATGAATGCTGGTACAAGAATTGGTTTTCAGCCTCTCCAAGGTTGTCAACCCTATTTCCTCCCATCTTGGGACCATCATTTGGGTTCTTTTTGGTTTTTTCTCCTGGTCCCTAGCCCTCAAATAGGCGGACTAACTCTGTGATACAACAGATAAATAATTTGGTAGCAAAACCTACTCAGATACATTATCATAAGTTAGCTATGGAGGACCACGAGACTCAAGATGAGGTTGTTACTTTATACAGGGTGTTTCCAAAACCCATCTCCACCCAACCTAAAAGGGGGGACTTCTGCCCCTAGACCAAGCAGAGAGGGGCCACCCAGAACTCCCTCTGACAGGCGATCTGAATTCTTGCTTAGGCTGCGAGGCTAAGCACTGCAAGGGAATATCAATAAAAGATAAAAATATCTATCTGGGTTCCCTGAGGGACAAGCCTGACTGCATAGGGGTTGATGTCAAAAGTATCCCCTCTCCAGGAAAAAGACATCGGGACAGGTATGGCCCTCATGCCTCACTAGACAACGACAGGGGGACTGGAGCCATTACAAGGTCCCCTTCAATTACTGGAGGTCAGGCCTCTATCCCTACCTTCGCAAGTTTAGAATTGCCACAGCCCTTCTATACTTAGAGAAGGGAGGAGATGTCAGGGGCAGCCCTGCTTCCACACTGAAGGCCTAAAATCAGCCATAGGCCTAAAATTAGCAATAGGCCTGTCATACATGTAATACTAACACCAAGTCTTGGGTCTCTGTGGAAAAACATTGAAACAGATGGCTATAAGCTAATGTAAATAGGCAGCTTTTGTGGAAATTTACAAGCCTGAGTAGTCATAGACCTTGTAAATAGGTAGCCTTGGCAGACAATACCAACTTAGATAAGGACAAGTGAATCATAGGCAGAGTCATAGTGACTTGTCCCCTGAACCTTCACCCAGCCGATACCCGGTTCTGAAGATATCTGTATTCCCCCTGAACACCCACACTCCAGTGTCATTCCCTTCCCCACATCCTGCCTTTCTGTGTTTATAACCCCTGTGTGAATGAATTACGATTTGAGAAAAAATAAATTATATAAAAAAAAAAAAGATCTGATCACACATACAAGATAAAAAAAAAAAAAAGAACAAGGAAATGGGCTACTTGGCAGGAATATGACATTGGCCAAGGACAAGGAAGTAGGCTTCAAGCAGGAATTTGACATTAGACTAGAACAAAGAAGTAATCTCAGGCAGGAATCTAAATATTAGGCTAGAACAAAGAAGTAATTTCAGACAGGAATTGAAATTTTAGGCTAGAACAAGGAAGTAGACTTCAGACATGAAAATAATCTTGGGCTAGGATAGGGAAGTAGGCTCAGATACTTTGGTCATCTTGATAAGCCCTTAAGAACAGTTATCACCGGAATGTTCATGTAATTGGGTTTAGTAATTGGATTTAATGCCTTGCTTGTTCCTTGACTGTTTGCATCTATTGTATTGCTAGACCCTTAACCTAGAACTGACCTTAATACATGCATATAGTCAAAATGGTACAAAAGCATAAAGGAAGAGGGGGTTTAGGATGGGGGTTCTAGGGCGGGGAAATGGGGAGAGGAGATGACATCTGTATTGTAAATAAATAAAATATCCAATTAAAAAAATAAAAAGAAAACACAAGTCAAAAAAAAATAAAAAGAGCATTTAGGATTACCTTCAATATCCTTCATAAAGTACTTGAAAAACAACTATTGAAAATGAGTAGATTTCTTTCACTATAGCTATTTTTTACTTTTTAATCTCATTGATTTTACTCCCTGAATATTGACATATTACTTTTTATTATGAACTACTTTATTTTTCTATATAGAAAGTTAATAACCCTCCAAAATTAAGAGCACATCAAGAAAGAGAGAGAAGAAAGAATTTTAAGAGCAGGAGACTGGGTAAGAGTGTTGTGAAACCCCATCTTCTGGGCATGCCCATTGCAACTCATGAACTCATAGTAGACATGATTACCTGTACAAGATGGGGTCTGTGAATACTCCACCATGGATGGTGTAGAGGTTCAGGAAGATGTACTTCTCAGGAACTATTGATATTTAATCATTGCTGGGGAAGGGAGAGCCATTTTTTTCAGTAGTAAAGCCACTGTTAAGTTGTCAATGCAACAGCAAATAGTAGCCACTTATGCTCATGCAAGCAACTTGATTAAATTCAGTGGGTCACACAATCAAAACCAAAACAGATCAAAACACATGAAAGTAAAGGAGGAGTTGCTGGGAAGAAGAGGTTTAACAAAAGTGGGAGGGGTGAAAGAGTAATTGGGGTAAAAGTAACCAGATACAGTGTGTGTGTGTGTGTGTGTGTGTGTGTGTGTGTGTGTGTGTGTGTGAACTGTCAGATAATTTTCAAAATTTGAGATAAAAGACTGACAGATACTGGGGCAGTGTTGGGTTACATCTTTAATCCCAGCACTGAGAGTCAGAGGTAAGCCTGTTCTATAGAGCGAGTTCCAGGACAGCCAGGGCTACACAGGGAAATTGTCTCAAAAAACCAAAAGAATGGTAGAGAAGATCGACAGAGAATGTCTCTGCTCCTCTTCACTAGTTAGGCCTTCTGTTGTTGTTGTTGCTGCTGCTGCTGCTGCTGCTGCTGCTGCTGCTGCTGCTGCTGCTATTGTTGTTCTAACAGTTATCATGGGGAAGGGGGAATGTCGAGGTCACAGGACAATTTGAAGGAGTTGTTTCTCCCTTTACCATGTGAATCTAGGGTGTAGAACTTAGGTCATTGGTCTGGTAGCCAATGTCCTTAACCATCTAGTTGGCTTCTTTTATTTATTTGGATTCTCTTGTCTTAGGTTGGTTCCTTCTTTGGCTTACTAATTCACCTTTAGACCTGCTTTTACTTAACTTTCTCAGCCTGTACTCATAGGTAGGGCAGACAAAAAGGAGGGACTCTTAAAACTTAAACTACTTTACTTATTTAAAATGATAATAATGTTCATCCCTTCATCCTATAAATATTTATTAAGAATATACTATGCATCACACATACCTGTATAGGCATGAGATATTATGAGAACATAATATTAAACAAAATAAGTCAGGTCTTTGCTCATAGAACTCTTATTGTAAAGACACATAATAAACAAAGCACAATAAGTAAAATAGTTACAGATATGAATGGAAAGAATAAAATGGGTTTTAATACCAGAGAAAGTGGAGATGGACCATACCAGGATCCCAGAAACTTAAGTAATAGTCAAGCAATAGTCATTCCTATAATTCTGTAGTTGGGTGCATGTGTGTGTGAGTGTGAGAGTGTGTGAGAGTGTGTGTGTGTGTGTGTGTTTCTGTGTCTGTCTCTGTTTTTCTCTGTCTGTCTGTCTGTGTCTGTCTGTCTGTCTCTCTCTCTCTCTCTCACACACACACACACACACACACACACACACACGACCTATAAGCTTTGTTAAAGTTTTAACCCAGGCTTACATGCTGTGAGCCCTGCTCCCCATCTGGTGGCACTATTTTGGGAAGCTATAGAAGCTATCACAGGCTGAGCCTAGCAGAAGGAAGCAGCTTACTAACATAGACCTCTGTGAGTAAATTATCCTGGCTTCTTCCTGCCATCCTTTCTGTTTCACAGCCACAGACTAAGCAGCTTCTGCCACTGTGGCCTTCCCCAACACAATGGACTGAAGTCATTGCACAAGTACACTTTTCTTCTCTGTTCTTCCACAGCAACAAGAAAAGTAACTAGTGAAATGCTTAGGTAATAAAAATACATTACAAGTCTATTTAACTCTAGAGCTACGTCCTAGTTCAGTGCTATAGTAAATTCCTAGCATGTGTAAAGCCCTGAATTAGATCCCTCAAAACAGTCACTTTTTAAAAATCTTACTGTAATATCACTAACATCCATAATTTCACAGATTGATAATTTTTAGATAATTATACTTAAAGTATAATTCTTTGATTAAAAAGTAATCATAACTTCAATTTAAATTTAACCTATGATTTCTATTGATAAGCTTTAAGAACAGCATTTGCTTTGATTATTCTAGATACAGTAAAAAATTAAATTGTCTTCCATTGAATCAGTAAAACTTTTATACTTTTTGATAAATTAATTGTTTAAAACACTTTATGTCCTCTTTACAACAACATCTGATAAGTTTTATTCTAGGCACAAATTTCTTTATCTGATATTTGTTTGTTTGTTTGTTTGTTTGCTTGCTTGCTTACTTACTTACTTATAGACAAGGTCTCACTAGATAGCATAGCTGGCCTGGAGCTCACTGTGTCCAGCAGGCTGGTCTCAACTCAGAGACCACCTCCCTACCTCTGTCTCTCTCTTCCTCTCTCTTCCTCTCTCTGCCTCTCACCTCTCACCTCTGCCCCTCTGCCTCTCTCTCTCTCTCTCTCTTCCCCCCCCCCC
>NW_021604749.1:2577948-2586300 GCF_004785775.1 Grammomys surdaster | reverse complement strand
CTCTGCCCCCCTCTCTGCCCCCCTCTCTGCCCTCCTCTCTGCCCCCCCTCTGCCCCCCTCTCTGCCCCCCACTCTGCCCTCCTCTCTGCCCCCCCCTCTCTGCCCCCAATCTCTGCCCTCCTCTCTGCCCCCCTCTCTGCCCCCTCTCTGCCCCCCTCTCTACTCCCCCTCTCTGCCCCACCTCTGCCTCTCTCTCTGCCTCTCTCTGCTTCTGCCTCTGCCTCTGTTGCACTCACTGTCATCCCTTTTCCCACATTACCACTTCACTTCTGGGGATGGGATATTTTACTTTTCAAAAGCCTGAAATAGGCATGTGTGAACAAATTTGTCTTTCCATAACACTATTATCACTGTAAATAAGTAATCTAGTTCAACTGAGACAAGTCTCTCCCATTGTGTGGCTCAAACTGGCCTCCAACTTATTGTCATCCTGGCCAAGGGTCTTGAGTGCTGGGATTATAGGCAAACTGCCATTCCCAGTCAAGGCTGGAGCTAAAGTAGCAGTCTTCTTTCCACTGTAGCCCAGTACTTCCTCTTTCTCAGGAATACTTCAAAATGATGTAAAAAAAAAGTCACAAATTTAAGCAAGTACACCAATTCTTTCTAATTTTTTTGTTTAGCTAAGAAAAGAGATATAGTTCATTTTAAATGTGAAGCATGGTATACTATTCAAATCATGTCTGTGTGTCAAAGAAAAATAACAAACTTAATGAGGAATGTAAAAAATAAAATAAAGAACAAGGAGAAGCCATTAGTTTAAAGATACAAGGAGCAGCCAAAGATGACAAACACGCCTGAAATTCAAAACACGGTGGGAGAGGGAGTAGGCACCGAAACACATAAATCGGTGTTTTGAATTCTCTTTCTCTGTGGGTATAATTGTACCTTATTTTCTTATAATGATTTATTGAGGTAAATATTCTGTATGGTTTAACAGCTACGGCTTCAAAGTGTCAGGCACAAGCTCTCCTTTATTCATGAGGCAGCTGAGTATTGGGATGTGAATTCACTTCTGTATTCTGGGACTTGGCAAAGTTTGTTTTAAGGTCCTTATAAGGAATTCATGTTGATGTAGTCTATTCAAATGTGAAAAACACTGTGCTGTAATGAGTGAAATAGAAAACCTTTACAGTAATTCTGCAGAAAAAAAGTAAATAAACTGAAGTAAGACCCACAGAATTACTTTTAGCAAAGTACAGAATGCCCCTGCATTAATCTTAATGTACCTTTTCAGGTTTAGGAGATGCCTACAATCACTGGGTGGCAGTTAAACTGGGGAGCAAACTTAATATTAAGAAAAAAAGGAAAATGATCAGAATTAGGATAAAACTTAGTAATAGTCACCTGAAAGTCTTCTGGGCTGATTTTCAATATGCACAGACTGCTGTTCTGGGACCAAAGTCTATTCAAAAGCAACTAGTAAGGACAACTGCATACCAGATAGAAACTTCTTTGTTTTGAAAGGGGAAATAAGTAATTTACCAGATACACTTGCTTCAAAAGTCCCATGCCAATAGAAGTTAGACACTGATACCTAAACCACAGAGGGACTTTAGTAACTCATCAGTCTGCTTGTCTAAGCCAAGCTTTTATGTAAGAAATTCATAGTTTTGCTAGGAAATATGTATACCTTAAATATATGGCCTATATGAACAGTAGCTCCTGGTGCATCCATTCTCCTACCTCTAGACCACAGTAGCACCGTGATTCTAGGACCCAAGTTGATTACCAGTACCCATAGCCATCAACTCACAAATGCCTCGAACTCCAACTCCAGGGAATCTGATACCTTCTTCTAGTCTCCAAGACCACCTACACTCACATGGACATACTTACACAGAGACAGACACATACACAGTTAAAAACTAAAAGTAAATTTTAAAAGTAATTTTAAAAAAAAACCTACATTTTTAATGGGATTCTTTCTTGTCTAGAAAGATACATTGTGATTTTGTTCAGTTGGATCAAAGAGGAAGAAAACTAATAAATGGCATTTTTAATTATACAAGACAAGAATAATAGATGGACAGATAGATAAATAACAGATAGATGATAAATAGATGATAGATAAAATAAAAAGAATTTTCTAAAAATATTACCTGCTAGATACTATGCATTAAATTCTAGTTTAATTTAAAAGAGTCTAGGATAGTTATGCATGGAGCAGATTATCAGTACATTAGACCTTAAATTAGATAACTTAAAATTAGTAACTTAAAATAGCTCTGGAGAAGTTTTTATCACTATTCAGATGATCTCATCACTCCCAGAATAATAGCTATTTTGCAAACAAATAACACAATAGTGATAAATATAAGGCCTGGTGTTTTGACACCACTTTCAGCCAAAGCACGCAGCACTCTACTTAACACAGTTTCTAGCCAGAGATTCTTATCTGAAAAACACTGGTGTTATAGTTCATGTTTAAATTACCCCTCCCTCATGCTTTCCATGGTTGATATGAAATGAGGAGGCAGCACCTTACCAACTCTAAAAGCAGTTTTCTGGCTATAACTTTACGTTCAAATGAAGGCAAGACAATAACAGGTCTCCACAAGGAAAAAAGAGTCAGAAGAAATGTACAGAAAGAAGATTGTGGCTTCCTGCAGCTTCCAAAACCAAAACACATCACACTCATCCTCCCCTTCCAGCTCTCGCTATCAGCTCTCTGCTTCCTCTGGTAAGCACAATGAAAAACCTTGATTGATATGCAGTTCACTTATAATCTACATTTAATTCACTTGCAAATGATACTTTACTTATCTAACTTTGTTGTCATTATTCATCAAGTGTGTGTATACATGTGTGCACTCATACCCAGACACTCATGCTACAGTGCATGAGTGGAAGTCAGAGAACAATTTTCAAGAGTCAGTTCCCTCCTTCTACCTTGTAAACCCTAGGGAACAAACTCAAGTTGTCAGACTTGGCGGCACCATAAAGCAAGCCATCTTGCTTGCTCACCAATTTTTTCATGTGTCTTGTTTTGTTTTTTTGAGGTAGGGCCTCATTTATGTAGTGGGACTGACCTTTAACTCAACCTCCTGAGTTCTGGGATCACAAGCAAATGCAATCACACTCTGTCGAATTTATGTGTGTGTGTGTGTGTGTGTGTGTGTGTGTGTGTGTGTGTATTATACTGTAAAAATACTTTGAATACTCTGTTGTGTGTATACCCATCATTTTTTATGCTAACTTTTAAATTAATTTTTAAAATATAGTTTAGGGGTGGAGAGATGGCTCAGAGAGGTTAAGACTGACTGCTCTTCCAGAGGTCCTGAGTTCAATTCCCAGCAACCACATGATGGCTCACAACCATCTGTAATGGCATCTGATGCCCTCTTCTGGTGTTTCTGAAGACAGCTACAGTGTACTCACATACATAAAATAAATAAATAAATCCTTAATAAAATAAAATAAAAATAAAAAAATAAAATAAAAAATAGTTTAGTTCTGGAGTTTTGTGTGGTTTTTTTGTTGTGGTTCTAGGGATTCAACACAGGATCCTGAGTATGCTGGGCAAGTATTCCAGTGAGTTAAATCCTCAGCCCCAACATTATCTCTTACAGCTTTTCACAAAACAGCAGGATTTGCAGAAATGATTTAATCTCATTGACTGGTGGCTATGCACAATCAGTTCAGTTTCAAAGGGCATCACAAAGTTAGGACAGAAAGAAACTAGTTAGGATGAACTGAGCATCTTCCGTTTGTCAGACAATTCTGGCAAACAGCTCATTATTCCTCACAAGCATGTTTGAGAAGGGGTGATCCCTTTTTCTGAAGATGATAACACCAGGACATGGTGACTTAAAATGAAGTGTTGCCTGTTACACAACTAGTATGCATCAGAGAGCCAGAATTCAAAACAGATGTTTCCAAATGCATCTCTGCTACCTAACTACTTGTCAGCACTCAATGCCACCAACAACCATTTCTTTCTTGTGTGCTCACCTCTCTTAGCCTCCAAGAACTGTACTCTCTTGCTCATTCCATCCTCACCTAGAGCCACTATCTCTTAGCTCCACCACTGAATCTGTCTCTTCTCTCTGTAAGTTCTAATGTTCCTGAGGTGCAGGCCAGAGCCTGCTATGGCTTCTTTTGTTTCCTGCAGAACTTCATCCACTATCTTGGCTTTAAAACACCTCTATTTAGAATACATCACTCCCTTGCCCCTAAGAATAACAACATTTTGGGAAACAATACAAAGATAAATATACTATAAGATACAGTGCTGTTATCTGATTGAAGTCCTGGTTTTTTGATTATCTATTTCCTGTGTTAACTAATATGAAATCAAATTTGACTATTGTCTACTCAGTCATCTGTTACTCAAAGCAGAAACTCAGGAGCCAGCCATGGCTTCATTTCCATTATCTCCAATATTCTCTAAAATAAACTTTCTTGGGGAAATCATATTTTATCCCTAAACAAAATGTAAAATGTGTGCAACTGTTAAAGTAAGCAATATACTAGTGTGATAACTGATGCTTGAAATTTCAGCACACAAGAGGCTGAGGCACAAGGATCACCCAGTTTCAGACCAGGCTATGCTATATAGAGCACAGAGGGAAGAAGTAAGAGAAAAACAAAGAGAGGAAGAAAGGGAAAGAGAGAGGGAGGGAGGGAAAAAGGGAGGAAGGGAGGGAGGGAGGGAGGGAGGGAGGGAGGGAGGGAGGGAGGGAGAGAGGGAAGGAGGGAGGGAGGGAGGGAAAAGGGATAAAGTAGGAATCGGAGAGTTGCTCTTGCAGAGCAAGACTCAGGATTGATTCCCAGTACCCACATGGCAGCTCACAACTATGTAATTCTATTCCTGAGGTCTGATACTCTCTTCAGCAGACACCAGGTATACATACACACAGGTAAAACACTCATACACATAAAATAATGATGTAATTTATTTTTTGGTTTTCCAAGAATAAAGTAAAATTTAAAAAGTAATAATAAAATATGAATTATTTTACTTTTAGCACTGTAACAGTATTCGTTTCTAAAAATGGTAAATATTTCAGCTATACTATGGTTCTAAGTTTATGTATGTTTCTTATTGAACAAGAAACTTAATTGTATACAGTTGCTCTAGAAAAAAATATCACTTCCATGAACCTTTTTATTTGACTAATTTCCCAATTATCCTACGATTACTAAATTTTCCAAGTTCCTTTTGTCATGTTCATTGTTTTCCCCCATAAAAGCGTGATGGTTTTCTACATGCCCCCATGGTTTACCTACCAGCAGCTATGCATGTTGTATCCTTTAATTTTCTTTGGGAGTTTTTGCCCACCAGACATGGATCTTCCTATTGCTCATTCTAATATACAGATTACTTTAGAATATTCTGAACTTCTACCATCTTCAGAGCTCTAAGTTGAAAATTGTTGTTCAGAATCTGCCGAGACAGCCCTGTTAAAAAAGTTTCAAAAGGTGACATTTAGTACTGGAGTCTAGAGCACTTTCCTGCTCATTTTAGAAATTCAAAATCCTATGGAAACCTGACCAACTGCCCATTGTTAGCGTCCATCTGGATGGAACGCTGCTAAAAGCATGCTTAGGAGTAAGTCACAGCTACCTTGTTCAGCACAGAGCACCCCCATTCACAAGAAGCCTAAACCTCTGCTGTCTAATATGGTGCCCACCTGCGACCTGTAACTTTTGGGTACTGGACATATGACTACTTTGACTGAGATGTGCTGTCATATTAAAATACATACGGGACTGCTGAAGAAAAGAGGGTATCTCATTAGTTATATTTATTATGATGACATGTGATTATGATTATTATGCTTCTACTATTTTAGGAATATTGGGTCTTCTAAAACTTACATTAACATTAATTTACCTGTTTTTCTTTCACTTTTTAAAAAGACTCAATTTTTACTTCTCTCTCTCTCTCTCTCTCTCTCTCTCTCTCTCTCTCTGTGTGTGTGTGTGTGTGCATGTGTGTGTGTTTGTGTGTGTGTGTGTGTTTGTGTGGTGCCCAAGGAGGCCAGAAGAGGACATGAGTTCCCCTAGAGCTGGAGTTATAGGTGATTATGAGCTGCACAACCTGGGTACTAGAAATTAAACCCAGCCTGCTTATACACTGAAGGCCTAAAATCAGCCATAGGCCTAAAATCATCAATAGGCCTGCCATACATGTATACTAACACCAAGTCTTGGGTCTCTGTAGAAAAACATTAAAACAGATGGCTATAAGTTATTGTAAACAGGCAGCTTTTATGGAAATTTACCAGCCTGAGTAGTCATAGACCTTGTAAATAGGTAGCCTTGGCAGACAATACCAACTTAGATAAGGACAAGTGAATCATAGGCAGAGTCATAGTAACCTGTCCCCTGAACCTTCACCCAGCCGATATCCTGTTCTGAAAGATATCTGTACTCTCCATGAACACCCACACTCCAGTGTCATCCCCTATCCCCTTCCCCACGTCCTGCCTTTTTGTGTTTATAACCCCTGTGTGAATAAGTAAAAATTATGATTTGATTATATATATATATATATATAATTTCAGAAAAATAAAATGGGAATATATCTCAATAAATCAAAAAAAAAGGAAATTAAACCCAGGACATTATATGCACTTAACCACTGAGTTATCTCTCTAGCCCCTTTCTTTTTACTTTCCACAGTATAGCTATAGAGAAATTTGAAATATCTCCATAATAAATGGGATTTTAAAAATTAGCTTGTGGTGTTTTATTTCTATTGAAGAAACAGCTTATGATTAATATGTTGTTGTGGGTAGTCTAAAGGAAGCAAAATTCTTAGTGAAACTCAGTTTTTTTTAAACTCACAGTTAAATAAAATATTGTCCTGAGCCAGGCTGTAGTGACACACACTTTTAATTCCAGCACTTGAGAGGTAAAAGCAGGCTGACCTCTGTGAGTTCAAGGCCAGGCTGGTATACAGAGAGAATTCCAGGACAGCTAGGGCTATATAGAAAAACCTTGTCTCAGAAAACAAAAATTATTCTCCTAAGAAAGTAAATAATATCAAAACAATAGTTTTGAAGTCTTACTTTTTTTCTAACTACTCAGTTCTCTGAGAGAACAAAAATTAGCAAAAATCAACTCCTATAACATTAGTTGTAAGGAAAAATATATATATATAATCAAGCTAATATATCTACATATTCATTTCTTCTTCAAATGCTTTACTGTAACAGACATAGAGAATCTGATCTAATTATATAATCTAAGCAAAAGAGAAAGAGTATAAAGAGATTCAGATGCTTTGGAAAACCAATTAGAATTATTTTCTATTCCTAAGCATAATCCCTGTGCGTGTGTGTAAAATACACAAAGTCTCTATAGTTGGATAGGTCATGACAGTGACAAACTGGAAACAACTCATCTTATACTGTATGGTTGCAGTAAAGTTGTATAGCAGATGACGACTCAGAAACAGATGAGGCAGATGCTATCATATATGAACAATAATGGTCCTTATAAAGAATACTGATAGAGAAGACACTTTGTAGAAAACCATACTGCTGCACTAGTTAAAGGAAACTCAAATAATGAGAAAGTTAATCTAGATCTTCACAGGAAGGTAACAACCGGGAGAGAAGGCATTGAAAATACTTTATTCTTTGACCAAGAGCAGCAATATGGACATGTTCACTTGATGACAAAGGAGCACCTGTGACTTATGCTCATCTCTGTATGCTATTGCTTCAGAAAAAAAAAAAACTCACAAAATACAAATGTTTTATATTTCTAATTCAAAATAATTTAAAATTAAGAAATCTTTAAATTATGATTTTTTTAATTAGCTTACATATCAGTAGGTTTCTATGTGTCTTTTTCATGCATTCTTGGTTATGGTTAAGACTTCTGCTATTCTTGGAATTGTTTTTTAATTGTTATTTGAGTTTGGGATCTTGGAGTTTCTTTCAAGACAAGGCACTGCTGTGTGTATGCGGCTGGCCTCAAACTCTATGCCAGGATGAAGTAAGCCTTCTGCCTTAGTGTCCAGAGGGATAGAATTACAGGCATTGGCCACTGTAAGAGTTGTTTCTCAAAGACTTTGTTAAAGTATTTTCATTCTTATTCAGTTGAAAGAATTACAGAGTTCAGAAACAGAAAACCTTAGAGTGAACTTAATTTAGATCTGTAAAAAGTTAAGCCATTTAGCCAAGGTCATATTAACAGATTTTTAAAAAATACATAAATAAAATAAAAATTTAGCACTTACACTGCATTGCAGGATTTTTAAAGCTTATAATTTAAGTACTGTTAGAGTCCATAGGTAGATTTGGATTTTCTCTGAAATCTTGATGGTTTACAATGCTAAAAAGAAAAGAAGAAGAAGAAGAAGAAGAAGAAGAAGAGGAGGAGGAGGAGGAGGAGGAG
>NW_021604749.1:2528076-2577848 GCF_004785775.1 Grammomys surdaster | reverse complement strand
GAGGAGGAGGAGGAGGAGGAGGAGGAGGAGGAGGAGGAGGAGGAGGAAGAGGAGGAGGAGGAAGAGGAGGAGGAGGAAGAGGAGGAGGAAGAGGAGGAGGAAGAGGAGGAAGAAGAAGAGGAGAAGGAGAAAGAAGAAGAAGAAAAAGAAGAAGAAGAAGAAGAAGAAGAGGAGGAGGAGGAGGAGGAGGAGGAGGAGGGAGGAGGAGGAGGAGGAGGAGGAGGAGGAGGGAGGAGGAAGGAGGAGGGAAAGAAAGAAAAAAAAGAACAAACAAAACTCACTCTGTAGACCAGACTAGACTAGAACTCAGAGCTCCACCTGCCTCTTCCCAAGTGCTGGGATTAAAAGTGCACCTGCAGCCACCAGGCTTGTATTATCTTCCTTTTGCTTGTTGTTTTTCATGTAGTGGATATTGAACACAGGACTTTAAACATTCTGGGAAAGGACCTATCACTGAAGTTTATCTCTGCCTCAATTACCAGTTCTTCTCTCAGTGTTAAAAAAAAAAAAAATGAATAAGCGTTGGAAAGATAACTTAGTCGCTGAGAATACTAACTATACCCTTCCAGAGGACCCAGGTTTACTTTTCAGCACATACATGGTATCTCACAATGGTCTAACTCATGAATGTGGTACACAGGCATATATGCAGGCAAAACAGCAATACTTGTAAAATAATTAAAATTTAAAAATAATGAACAAATCATAAGACAAACAAGGAAAGTCCTAAAGTCTGTAAAGAACTTTACAAGAACCACAATTCCATTCCCTTTGATCAACTTCTAAAAATTTGCTGTTGAAAGGCACAGGGCACTGTTTAGTTAAATAGGGAATCAGGAAGGAGTGTCAATATACAGCCTGGTTTTGCAGCTTGTATACAAACAAGTTAGGAGCAACAGAATCAAGAGGCGTGGTTCCTGCAGGAAATCCATGTGCCTGTTGGTGCCACTAGCTACTGACAGCCTTCTGCCAAGGACATAACTTTTTCCCTTACTTTCAAATATGGCCATGCTCCCTCTTTTGTTCCATTTTCCCCCGTTTATAATAGTTCAGAAATATAAAATAAGCTATGAGCAGCATCCTTTATATCTATGGTCTTTTTTCAGTTTAATTTTCTTCCCCCACCTCCTTCCAACTATTTTGTTTGGGGGTGGGGGGATGAAACAGAGTTCTAAGAAAAGCTTTTATAACAGGTTCAAAAGTATAAAAGCCATTTCAACCTCCAGACATTTGTAAGCCTTTATTTCCTTAGTCCCTGAAAGGGCTTTTTAAATGTTAACAGCCCAGATAGGGCTGCTCACCAGTGGGCACTGACATTCCTGCTTTACTTCCTTTGTAGTATTGAGTTCTTCCTACCCTCAACCCCCAATAACCTTGAGCCAATCTTTAAAACAAACAAAACAAAACAACAATTTAACAGCAACAACAAAAAAGGAATTCATTCACTATTAAACATGCAGGGGCAATTTCTAAGAGTCCATATGAAGTGTGTGTTTTCTATAAAACTAAGATATTCTAATTCTATGCTTGGGGATTTAGGAGGTCAGTTTAACATGCTTCATTTCAAAATGGAAAGTTCAGTGGTTAAGACCACTGATTGCTCTTCCAGAGGTCCTGAGTTCAATTCCCAGCAACCACATGGCGGCTCAAAATGGAAAGTTATTACAGGTAAATGTTTTGGTCTTTTCTCCTCAGAAATACTGAAATAAAATCATAAAAACCATGCTCATCTCTATACTCTTAAATTTCAGAAAGAATGTCAACCAATATGTGCTGTGTTAGCCTAACTTACAAGAGAATTACTTGTGTGCAAAATACAGTCTGAAAGATTGAAATTATAAATCCACTTCATGATTTCTTGATTATTTTGCTAGTGAGCCCAGACTGGTCTCCAACTCATAATCCTCCTGCCTCAGCCTCTCGAGTGATGGGACTAAAAGCATGTGCTACCACACCTGATTATGCTTTTAATTTTTATTTTTTAAAATATTTTAACTTATTTTCAAAGCACATGTTTTTAATTCTGACACTTGGGAGGCAGAGGCAGTTTTTCAGCCCCTCCCTTCTGGCCAGCCTGGTTTGAGGCCAACCTGGTCTACAGAGTGAATTCCAGGATAGCCAGGGCTACACTTAGAAACCTCATCTCAAAAAAACACAAACAAAAAAAACAAAACAATGCTGGGCGGTGGTGGTGCATGCCTTTAATCCCAGCACTTGGGAGGCAGAGGCAGGCAGATTTCTGAGTTCGAGGCCAGCCTGGTCTACAGAATGAGTTCCAGGACAGCCAGGGCTACACAGAGAAATCCTGTCTCGAAAAACCAAAAAAACAAAAAACAAAACAAAAAAAAAACAAAACAAAAAAAAAAAAACAAAAAAAACCCAAAGCATATGTTTTATTTGTGACAAGGGAAAAATAATTTTCTAAAGTATTTACTCATGCACATATACACATGAACAAACAACGTGGCACTGTTTTTTTTTTCAGACATCATGAGAGGAAAAGAACTCTTGAGGGGTAGAAAATCTCTACTAAAGAAGACAAGAGAGTATCTATGATTTCTATCTATGATAGAAGAAGGGGGAGACTGAAGAGCTGGCTCAGCAATTAAGAGGACATACTTCTTAGCAGAGGACCCAAGGTTTGGTGGTCTTTCCCACTCCACCCTAAGATGGCTCCACCTCTAGCCTCAGAGACCTGAACTCACAGACAGACAGACAGACAGATGCAGAAATACAAATTGAACAAAAAAAAATAGATGTTTAAAATTTGTTCTAAGCTGGGCGGTGGTGGCCCATGCCTTTAATCCCAGCACTTGGGAGGCAGAGGCAGGTGGATTTCTGAGTTCGAGGCCAGCCTGGTCTACAGAGTGAGTTCCAGGACAGCCAGGGCTACACAGAGAAACCCTGTCTCAAAAAAAACTTGTTCTAAACGTACAAGAGAAAGGAAGAGGGCCAGCTGGGGTGGGTAGAAAGCAAGAATGGGGGTGTGGGAATATCGGTGAGGGAATATCAGCGAAAACAAAGTGTGTGCAAACATGCCACAGTGAAACTCATTAGTATATGTGGGGCTTGTGGGGAGTTGTTGCTGGTTTGGTTTGGTTTTGAGACAGGGTCTCACCACATAGCTCGGGTAGTTTGGACTGTCCTGGAACTATGTAGACCAGGCTTACCTCAAACTTACAGGAATTCACTGGCCTCTGCCTTCCAGGTGTTGGGATTAAAGCTGTGTATCACTATGTCCAGCACGTGTGTTGATCTTTAAAAACTAAAAAGAAATAAAGCACATTATGACCAACCCCTACCTCACTAACTGTACAGTACTAGAAATCAGATGAGGCTGGGGAGATGGCTTAGCTGCTCTTAGCAGGCAGCTCATAACCAACTGTAACTCCACTTCTAACGGAGACCCCATACCTTTAGCCTCTTCCAGCAACTGCACTGACATGCACATGCTCCCACATACACTCACACATAGGTGTTGATGATGATGATGGTGATATTCTTTTAAAAATCCAGAGGCATACCAAAAAAAAAAAAAAAAAAAAAAAGCCAGGCGGTGGTGGCACACGCCTTTAATCCCAGCACTTGGGAGGCAGAGGCAGGCGGATTTCTGAGTTTGAGAGTTCAAGGCTAGCCTGGTCTACAGAGTGAGTTCCAGGACAGCCAGGGCTACACAGAGAAACCCTGTCTCGAAAAAAAAAAATCCAGAGGCACATTGGCCATCTGTAACTGGAAAAGGAATGGTGGGGGATGGTGGAATAGCTGGAATGTTTTTCTGAGAGTTTCAATTTAAAACTGAACTTGAATCAGGCATGGTGGTACATGCCTGTATTCCCAAACTTAATAAACCAGAAAAAAAAAAAAAAAGAATGAGGCATTTGAGGCCTACCTGAGCTCTAGACCATGTCTCAAAACATATAAATTATTAATTTTAAAAATTGAACTTGGCCTTTAGGGTGTGTTGGGGGGTGTTAAACTCTAGCAGAACTTACAAACATTTCTCAAAAGAAGACACACGGCCAACAGATAGATGAGAAAATGCTCACCATCACTAACCATTAGAGAAGAACAAACAAAAATCACAGAGTGGATTGCCTCAATCCAGAAAAAACTAGTATATATATATATATATATATATATATATATATATATATATATGTATGTATTGCTATCGAGGATGCCGAGGAAAGATGAAATTCACACACTACTAATGGATGAATATTGGTACAGCCAATATAGCAAACAGCATGAAGGTTTCTTAGAAAATTAAAAATAGAACTATCATATGGTACATAGCAATCATCCAACTGGTATGTATACAAAGGAAATGAAGGCACTGTGTTGAAGAGACATCTGTGCTCCCATTTTTATCGCAGCATTATTTATATAAAAGCCAAGAAATGGAAGCAAGCTAAGCATCAATCAATGATGAACAGATGACATAGTATATATACACAACACTCAGCCTTACAAAGGAACGGAATCCTGTCATGTGTGCCATTATGCACAGAACCGGAGAGCACCGAGTAGAATAAATGAGAAACAGAAAGACACTCCTGAGCAATTCATTCATTCACACAGGGATTATTTAAAGTTTTCCTCATGGTAGTGGAGAGTGTTTACCAGAGGATAAGGAGAAAACTGAGAAAAACAAGTGGGGCAAGTTGGTGAATAGGCACTAAGTTAGAGTTAAATATAGGTAAGAAGTTCTGGTGTAGGTAAAAGCCAGGTAAGACTACATACATCTGTAATCCCAGCATTTGGGGGGCTGAGATAGGAAAACCATGGGTTCAACAACAGTGCGCTACATAGAATTCCAGGTCAAGCTGGGCTGGTGAGACCTTGTTTCCAAACATCAGAAGAAAAGAAAAAAGAAAGAATTTTGAATGTTTTCACTATTAAAAAAAAAAATGTACCTGGAGAGTTAGGTATTTCTTTTTGTTGTTGTTGTTATTGTTTTTGTTTGTTTGTTTTTGTTTTTTGAGACAGGGTTTCTCTGTGTAGCCCTGGCTGTCCTGGAACTCATTCTATAGACCAGGCTGACCTCGAACTCAGAAATCCACCTGCCTCTGCCTCCCAAGTGCTGGGATTAAAGGCGTGCGCCACCACCGCCCGGCTGAGAGTTAGGTATTTCTTAACAATAGAAGTGCACACTCATAATCCTTAGAATAAAATAATCCTTAGAGGTTCAGTTCCTAAACATTCAGCACTCCTCAGACTGTAATTTAGTAATCATTTTTTGCTCATTTCTATCTTTGGCAAATTGTCTTGATGTATATGGTTAATCTGTAAACTGACCTTAAACTGTTACGATTAAAATTTAAATTCCTAGAATGTAGAAAGTATGTCCCTTATGTACCCACTGAGAGTGTTTGGTAAAATTTAAGGATTAGCAGAGAATATCTGAGGTAGTACAAACTTAAAGCAATCATTAACCATCCTGTGGCACTGTACTAGAAAACAAAGAAACAAGTAGAGCTGGAATGGTCTCAGTACTAGAGAAGGTACTTAATAGCTCCGCTAATGACTGAGTATCTTCTTGTTAACAAGGGAGAGTATTGCTAAGTCTCTGTGTCACATAATGCTACTACTATACGGTTTCATCTTCACATCTAGCTTTCTGAACATGAACTGAGTAAAGTTTGTTCAAATGATACAGTCTATGTTATTCTGAGGTTTGATTTGCTCGATGATGTTTTATGATAACTTGAAGACATGGTCATCCAGATGTGCCACAAACCTGGTGAATAAAAAGCACAATATTAACCTATTAAATTTTTTTGGACTTTTATCTATTACTAAAGTTAAAATTATTTACTAGCTACTAACCTTCATGATAATCCTCTTTATCTTATAATACTTAACTACTTTTAAGTAGCTATTGGGTCATCTTATTTTGTCAGTAACATGGCTAAGAGTCCTAAATTGTGATTATTACAATTTTTCAAATCTATTTGAAGTGAATTATAATCATCCTACTTTGATACTTAGATGGAATTCCATTGTAAATGCATTTATAAAAACTAAGTAGGTTCATGGAGTTAGTAGGTAAAATATTTTAACTTCTAGTGTCTAAAAACCACTTCTTTTTTTTCTTTTTTTTTTTTTAAAAATTGTTCAAGATTTATTTATTTATTATTTGTAAGTACACTGTCGCTGTCTTCAGACACCCATATGAGGGCATCAGATCTCATTGCAGATGGTTGTGAGCCACCATGTGGTTGCTGGGATTTGAACTCATGACCTCTAGAAGAGCAGTCAGTGCTCTTAACCGCTGAGCCATCTCACCAGCCCCTAAAAACCACTTCTAAAACGATTTTCCTCATAGATTTGTTCCTTTGTTTTGTTGTTGTTGTTTGAGACAGGGTTTCTCTGTATAGCCCTGACTGTCCTAGAACTCACTCTGTAGACCAGGCTGGCCTCGAACTCAGAAATCTGCCTGCCTCTGCCTCCCAAGTGCTGGGATTAAAGGCATGTGCCACCACTGCCCAGCTAGTTTGTTCCTTTATTGTGGTTTAATACAGAAATAACAGATTAATCCGTGTTTCGCTTGGTTAGGCTTATTAAATATGGCTCAAACTGTATTTTTATATAGTTTATTTAAAAGTTATTCTCTGCTTCAAAAGTAAAGGAATAGAATTGGATCTATGACTGCATAAATTAAGAAACTATCTTAGTGTGTATAGTTCTAAGTTCTGTTTGGTGGTGGGAGGGTGCTGATTTTATTTAGGTGTTTTGTTTTTCCGAGAGGAGGTCTCACAGTAGCCTAGGCTGACCTACAACACATTATCTAGAAGAAGATGATTTTGAACTTCTAATTTTCCTTCACCACCTCCCAGATACTAGGTTTACAGGCATAGCCAGGCCTCACTTTGGGCACAAGTCTATCAATGGTTCATCATCATCTGAAATTTAGGAAAGTAGTGTTTCCATACAAGCAGTTCAACTAGAGTAACTGCTGAGTACATGACAGGTGTTTCACAGTCCACTCAGTATGGAGACTCATACTCAACGTGTACTGTCATACTATTTGGAAAGCTTCAGAATAAGTAAGGGAAAGACAGAATGTTAGGTTCAACTATGGATGAAAACTCAGACATCCTCATGTACAGAAGTTTATCTTCAATATCTGAACACTGGACTACAAGATCTTGCGGGAAGCTTAGTTACTGTTGGGGCTGAGAAAGGGTCAGGGAGATGGGGAAAAAGGAAATAGAAACAGGATTGCAAATGGGAAGGGCAGTGAAGTATCTATCCTAAGAGTGGTGGTCTCTTGGAACTAGACTAAGGAGACAGTTGGAAAAGGTTGAGTGCTACTGTATTGTAACTTCAAAGGGGGTTATTTTATAGGAAACTCACCCTCCACCCGAAGAAAATAAAAAAGATACAGGATTTTCTGGCAGAGAGACTTCAGTCGAAGAAGTTTCAAATAATATCTACCTTAAGAAAGAGATCAGAGGGTTGGGTCACTCCTACCCAGAATACACTAAGCCCCGTAGAAAATGGTCCACAATTCTTGAGGGTGCGACACTTAAAACAAACAAACAAACAAACAAACAACCAGCCAATTAACAAGCCTTCAGCACCATACTGAACTCATTTCAGTGACTACTAAAAAAAGAAAAAAATTAATCAAAATTGCCTGGATATCTCGTGTGAGCAACAGAGACCACACATTAGGGTGGGGAGCCATTTTTTTTAAAGGTTTTTGTCTTGGGCCGAGAACTCGTATTCAAAAACCCTCAAACATTACACTTAAATCTATGTGTTTAACTATGATGAATGTGTTTGCAGAACCTCACACAAAAAAAGGCGAAAACCCACTCTAGGCCTCTCTGTGGCAACGAAGTTCTCCGCCAACGATCACCATCATACCCATCCGCGGGAAAGCTCCCTCTACACGCCGAAGAAAGCGTAGCCTCCGAGGGCACTCCCGCCACACCGCGCGAGATGCTTCGCTCGGCCTCCTGGGAATTGTAGTTTAAGTCACTGAAGACGGCTTACTCAGGCCAGTAAAGAGTGAGTCCAAAAAACTACAACTCCCGGTGTGCTCCAGGGTGGCAAGCGGCCGCAGCAGTGACGACTGTGGCGGAGAAGGCCCGGAGGGGCTCTGCGTTCTGGAGTGGCGCTGCTTGGTCCGGCGGCTGGGTGAGGGCTGCTGGTGTCGCGTTTGAGGAGAACTGCGAGTCTGTTTGGCATATCCCCGTCGGGATCCCAGCTACGATGAGTTCTGCCCGGGAGTCTCACCCGCACGGGGTGAAACGTTCAGCCTCCCCCGACGACGATGTAAATAACAATGGATGAGGGTTGAGGCCTACTGAAGGCTGGGGTAGGCCGGGAAGGGTGGATGGAGGAAGAAGCGCCCGAAGGAAGGGGGCGCAACGAGGGATGTCTTCCTTTTCTTACTAGAATCTGAAGGTTTGAAGAGGCCCTGAGCTGAGATCCAGAGACCTGCGTAGGAAGTGGGATTGAGGAAGGAAATCCTGAGAAGGGTCGAAAAAGAAAAAGAGCTTAATCCAGATGTCTTTGCGTGTTGGGGGACCGGTGAAGCTCATTTCTTAGTCATTTCAGGATAGATATGTCATACTCCTGATTCAGGTTTAAAACGCTTCTCTGACAATGGCAAATGTTCAATCACATTTGGACAAATTTTCTAGCCCGAATCACTTTTTTGCTGTGTACTGGTAATTGCTGCCCCTTTCTACACCATTCATAATAAACAGAAACCAATATTAAGCCGAAGATTGTGGTAGACAGTTTGGTAATAGAATAATGGCGAGGTCAGAGTGAGACCCTGAAGCTCATTTTGATGTCGAATACCTTTTCCTGTCTTCTCATGCCTTCAGCTTATCGGTTTAAATAATAAACTGTCCCTTATAACCTGTTAAATATTGACTGCAATGCCAGATACCGGAATTGAAAGATTAATAAAGAGGATGCTTATATTTGTCTTAGCTCTAGCGCAGTGTTAATGGAAACTGCAGGTAACTTGTACTAGTAAAATTAGGTTCTTCTATAATGAAATCCTTTGAAAACATTGATGGGAAAATTAGTAGGAAGGGAACGTGAGGAAGTCATCCTTGAGACAGATGAAATACACTGTCAGCTTCAGAATTGTAATTTTTAGTGCAATTTGGTGTCTTTCATAAGTCCTTTGTGAACCGTAATAGGTTCCCTGAACTATTGTGTAGTTAATGAGAGAATACTAAGAACTACACTCCTTTGGTTGAAAGATGGGCTGAAGACCAGAATAGTAAGACTATTTAAATAAATTTTAGTCCTGTAAGGAAGATTAGTAATCAATTAAAAAAGAGTGGAGGAATGGCTGGCTGGCTGTGAGATTAATTCATGTTCCTTGTCTTCCCTGGTACTGGAATTTAGATCTTACATTGTTAATACGGTCATTCTGCATTGTTAGGAACTTGTCTAGGTTTTTCAGTGATCTAAACTTTAGATCTAAAAGAGCTGTTACATTGTTTCCCTCCTGACTACCAACTGTGAATTGATTGCTAGGTTGTGATGTCACACATACTTTCTTTGATAGACTCAGAAATAAAACAACTTTTGAGCCAGGTGAACTTTGATATATTTCGGATCCTATAACTGTTGTCTTTAAAGGTGATTATAGTTGCATTTCAAGATTGGGACCTGAGACTTTGCCTATACTATCATAAAAATGATTGTGTTTTTAATGTTATGGTATTGTACAGTAACTTGTTGCTAAACAGTAGTTTTCTTAACTCAGTTTCCATTGTATATGTTTATTATTTTTACTGCTAATTGGATGTTACCTTGCTTGATATTTTTGTTTGTTTAGCTCATCTGTATTTTCAGTATACACCTGGAATTTTAGAAAATCAACTATCAGTAATGTGTTAGTATCTACTGCAAGGTTTTTTTGGTTCAGTGACTTGATGCATAATTGAGGCCAACAAAACCAGAAGATACTAGAAATAGGCATCATAGCTCAGAATGCACTGCTAAGAAAGGGTGACATAGAAGTAATCCCAAGTATATAGTCAGTGGGATAAAACATGACTGCAGTCTATGGTGAGGAATAATGAAGAGGTTTCATTGGTTTTGTTGAAGTGGATAATGAAAGCAGTTCTGTCAGAGTGGGAGAATCCCAAATATTCGTTAGGCGCTGTGTTTCAGAATATAGTATTTTGCTTGCTGTTCTTGGAAAGGAAGAACCAAAAACAACAATGCATTAAAAATGATAATAAGATTAGAGATTGTAAAAGATAGAGTTACTTAGGTAAAAACATCAAGATGTTTGCTGCTGTGTTCTTGTTGGGTATGAGTGTGCTGGTCATTGAAACCTTGTGTGTAAGCTACAACCCCAGCTTGAGTGTATTCTGTAATAGAAGGGGAAATGTTGGATTCTAGATGTTGTGATTAACAACGTTGTTGTTGTGGTAATTATTTAAAACGGCCCCTGACTATCTAAGCTGCAATGGCTCTGCCTAGCTCAGCTGCCATGTTTCTCAGGAGGCCACATGCATGCAACAGCTAGAACCGGCCAGCCAGAAACACCAGCCCTGCCACCCACAAGACGCCAGCATGAGAGATGGCTCTGCCAATCTTCCATGCTGTCTCCGCAAGACAGGGCATTGCCCAGGCCATTCCGCCATCCATGCGGGCCCAGTAAGAGAATGAGACTCTAATTCTTATAGATTAATCAAAGGCTTATATATTTGGTAATGATCAGTAACAAGATTCCCATATAATCAGAAGAGTAACCCAGTACCCAACCTAAATATACCAACTACCTTTGACTGCTACAGACACGTGAACATCTGCCTCCATCTCCTCTCTCTTTCATTGGAAATGTTGGAAAAGTTGGATTCTAGATAGTTGTGTTTTTAGCTTTTTACAGTTCTGCGACTGTGGCTTGTAGACCACGAGCTAAATTGGCCCAGTGCAGTATGTGTGAAGAAGCAGAAGTTGTAGCCAGAGCATGAGAGCAGCTCCTGAACCTTAGTGTCCTTTATTATGAGCCCGTTGGTTTGCTTGTTGGACTGTGAGTGGCTCTAGAACAGTGGTTCTCAACCTTCCTAATGCTGCAACTCTTTAATGCTGTTCCTGTTGTGGTGGTCCCCAGCCATAAAATTTTTCTTTGCCACTTCATAACTAATTTTGCTACTGTTATGAACCAGAGTGTAAAGATCTGGTATGCCACCCCCAAAGGAGTCTCACAGGTTGAGAACCACTGCTCTAGAGGGAATGAGAGTGGGAGGTTATTTGTAAGTTAAAGAAGGTTGCATGTTGAGCACCCCTTAGGCTGAGAACCAGGAGGGTTTCAGGTTTCAGAATTTGTTGGATTTGGGAATATTTGCATATTTATAATGAGCTATCTTGAGGATAAGGTTTGAGTATAGGTAAGAGATAGGAAATAGATGACCTATTTCATGCATACACAAATGTGCCTGAAGGTAACTATACACAATATTTTGAGTGCATCTACCATTGACTTGAGTTACCTTGTAAGGTCAGCTGAATAATTTGTGCCATGTTACCATTCAAAAGAACTTTGGAGTCAGAGCTTTTCAGGTTTTCATATTAGATTTTTAACCTGTATGCAACTCTTCATGTATTGTTGAGATGGTTTCTTTTGTTAGTGGTGGTGGTTTAGTTTGGTTTTGGGTTGAGGAGTCAAACCCACAACCTCATACATGCTAATAAGCAAGTTCTCTACCACTGAGCTATGTCCCCAGCCATTGGGATTTTGATTCGAAGGTACTGTGTACCTGAGGCTGATATTAAATTTTCTGTGTAGCCCCCAAACTCAGGACACTGCTGCCTTCATCTCATGATTATAGATAGACATGGGCCACCACACCAGTCATAAAACAGACTTCTGAAAAGTCTTAGTAAAAAAGGAATCAAAACTAAGTTAAAGCCAGGCGGTGGTGGCGCACGCCTTTAATCTCAGCACTTGGGAGGCAGAGGCAGGTGGATTTCTGAGTTCGAGGCCAGCCTGGTCTACAGAGTGAGTTCCAGGTCAGCCAGGACTACACAGAAAAACCCTGTCTCGAAAAACCAAAAAAAAAAACTAAGTTAAACGTCAGTCTTGGCTGACAGAGCAAGTGGTTTAGTGAGAATAAGGATTGGTAGTGGTGGTATTTTATTATAATGAGCTAGAAATAGTTAAGACTAATTGATCTATAAAAAGATCTGCGGTCATGGAAAGGAATAGAGATTTGTAACTTAGGCAGCCAAAATTATAAGAACATATAATCTCCTCACCAAATGTAATTTAGAACAAGTGGTGTGGTGCAAATGCTTTAGCTCTCATGCCCAGGAGAAGTTATTCTCCTTGTTTTAAAAATTCCTCATATTTCATTAATTTTCAGAGAAATAAAAAGGGACTATCACTGACTACTAGGAGTTTTAATCTAAATTTAACAATAACAAATCTAAACTTCTACTCTATTGGTTTCTGATTTCTAACAGTCTTTAAACCCAAAGAGTTGGCATCCTGTTATAGAGCTGATTGCTCATTGGTGTCGTGTATCAACTAGAACACATGGTTAAAGCTTGCTTATCTGTCCCTAATAGGTTTGAGCTTTCTCATCACTTCTATTTCTTGTATTTTCATGTAATACTTGGGTTCTTTGAAAACTGACCATTTTGTGTTGGAAATTTTTCACCTTTGCTCCATAATTGTAAAACATTTTTTATTTTTTTATTATATTTTAGTTAGAATGATCAATCCAATGAATGTCTTCATTTCTTTATCATCTTTTTCTTTTAGTCACCTTTGTATGCACACCTGTCTTCAGCCTTTGCCCATTACAAATCAAGTAAATGTTGTACACATATAATAAAAGATGAAGTAAAAGTCAAGCATCCTTTTAGAAAAATGAGATGGTCCCAGCTCTTCTTGCAAAATGAAACTCTTTCTGCAAATGGAGCCCTTCCCGTTGAGTGGCTTTCTGGATGAGGGTACCACATTCTTTATTCCTGTTTTGTCTCACGTTGATTGGTGGGTTGGAAAAACTCATCTAGTCATTTATAATACAAAGAATCGGCTTGAGTTATTTACACATAACTTTGTCCTCATTTTTAGTCTATAATTCTGTACTACCTATTTTACTTTCTTTTTTATTATTAATTTTTGTGTGTATAAGCATGTTGTTTACAAATATGCCTGTGCACCAAGTGTACCCATGGAGACCAGAAGAGGGCGTGGATTTACTAGAACAGGAGTTACAGTTGTAAACTGCCTTGTCAGTGCCGGGAATGAAACCCAGGTTCTCTAAAGAGTATCCATTGCTCTTAACCACTGAGACAACTCTCTGGCCCTCTTCTTTTTTAAAAACCTTAGTTCTAAAATGCCTTTTGTCAGTTTTCTTCTTTTGGGTAAAAAATTTAAAATTCTGCACAAAAGATGACATTTTGACAGTAAAGTATTTGACACAATATAGTGCAAAAAGTTTTTTTCTTTTCTGTTTCCTTACTTTTAGTCGGTCTTAGTATGGCTGGAAGTGGTTGACAGATTATAATGAAATCTTACATTTGTTTCAAGATGTAGAGAGGAAAATAAAGTTATTATGATTCTATAGTATTTAAATTGACAAAAGGGTTCTGTGACCCATTGTTACTTGAAAAATACAATGGATTTTTAGTCTTTTTTTTTTTTTTTCTTTTTGGAGTAAACTTTATTTCTGTTCTTTGAAAGATCTCTAAGAAACAATAAAACATTTTGGGTCTAATAAATAATTGGAATTTCTCAAACCAAAAAAAAAAAAAACCTGAAAGATTATGATGACATGCTATTCCTTAGAATATCAGCAAAGTATATTTTTGAGTGATTTATTAAATTCTTTGTGTATGTGAACATGTGTATATACATGTACACTCAGCGTAATTCCATGTCACACTACATGGAAGTCAGTTCCTTTCTTCCACCTTGGAATCCCAGGGGATCAAACTTAAGTTGCCAGGCTTGGTAACAGGCACCTTCTCCCATTGAGCCATCTCACTGGCACAGACACAGAATTTTTAAAGCTTTGTTTAACAGTCCTGGCAACCTTCTGGTACTAAGTGCTCTAGTCCCCCTTACAGCTTGATCTAGCGCAGTAAGTGTCACAGATTTGCATCCTGGAGCTTGGGATCCTCAGGAATGGGAACACAGTAATGTATGAGCGCTCTATGTGATGCTGGCATTTTCGGGCTTTATAGTCAGAGCTGTGGCTGTAACAAAATTACGGGTTCTGCCATGAGGTGAGGGAAGGGAGTCTAGCAGAACTCAGATGTGATACATTGATTAACTTCTAAAAACCATGAGTCCAAGTTAGTTAAAACTTGGAGTTACAAATTGACTGTGAATATTTTAGTATTTGTAAATGCAGAACAAAAACTAAGATAACTGCAGCTTGGATCTTTTTCTGCAGCTTGGATCTAGCAATTGGGAGGCAGCAGACTTGGGCAATGAAGAAAGAAAACAAAAGTTCTTGAGACTTATGGGTGCGGGAAAGGTAAGCATTGTATGTTTGTTTTTATCCTTTTAAAACAGTGCTGTGTTTCTATGGGTTAAGTGAGGAGGATGGGGCATCTCGGGTTCCGTCGTCTTGATTTACTTTTGGCTTTGAGAAATATACCTAGCCTAACCAAACACTTTCCATTTATACTATTTCTGAACAGTCTGGGCTTTTCTCTACCTTTGGCAGTGTGGTTAAGAGACTGTATGAAGAAAATTCGATTTGTGTAAACTTAGCTGATTGCTTGCTGCCTGATGGTTTTCATAGGAGGCATTTCTAAGCAATTGTAGCTGCTGCCCAAAGTCAGAAATCTGTATTTCATAACCCTTAAAGTATCAGCCAAGAGAATATTCCTTATCAGAGACCTAATTTTAGGAATGTTGCATGTATTTTGTAATACAACTGAATTTAATTAAATGTATAGTTATGGGTGCTAAGAAAGCACTCTTTGAAAGCCTTTCTTTTCCTAGAAGTTATGTTTTACAAACTACATTTGAAAGCATTGGGAGAGCATTCTCTTCTTTTCAGCACCCCAAGATAAAACCCCACCCTTTGTTTTTGTTGTACATGGGAAGCCCTGGTGCATTTCACCAGCAGTTACTGATTATCTAGTACATGCCAGCACTGCTCTGTGTCCTGGGTATCACCAGTGGTGACGTCGTGACTATTGTACTTTGAAAGAAACTGAAACTTAACACAGAGTCACTAATGTGAGGGAGCATACAGTAGTGGCCAGTTATCTCTGACTTTGACACCCAAGAAAGCTTCCAGAAATAGTAGTGGGCAGATCTGCAGGCTCAGCTCCCAGCAGAGGGTTCTGAAGAGAGAGGGCCTGAGGAAGGCAGACCCTCTCAGAGCTGTCAGGAAGCATTTCTGTAGTGAATCAATGATCCATGCTCCCTGATGATTTGCAGTTTTTCATAGTACATAATTTTCTCTTGGCATTTACAAATAAAAGATTTGTTAAAGGTATATAAAGTAATAATTGAGGGGACATGATAAAGTACTAGGATGAAAATTCTGACAGACTAAAAACATCATAACAGAATCTGTAAAATTTGGTGACCAGTTAATGGGCTTTCTACCATCATGTAAATCTTTGCCTAATGGGCTGAAGGTGGAGCTTAGATGTGTCCTTAGGTAGAAGAAACAGGAAGACATACATGTATCTCCACAGGTGCTTTTAAATGTTACTTTGGAATTAGATTTAATCTTTCCCTCTTTTCATGGATCCTTTCTTTACTTTAGGAAATGAAATGGGAAGTATAAAGAGTGGGCTGAACTAACATAATGAAATTAATTATGTAGTTTCTTTGAATCAAAGTATTTTTATGTTTTGTATTACATGGTTTCAAGGTCTGTTTTTGACAGGTTGAAATTAAGGGTTTATTGTAATCTCTTAAGTTGCAGGCCAGTGTGGTTTACAGAATAAGTTCCAGGACAATCAGAACTACATAGAGAAATCAGTGTTGAGATGGGGGCAAGGGGCCATGGCAAAATGATAGCACACACTCAGTAGGAAAGAAAATGCTTGGGCTAGCTTAATTTTCTCATTATGTATCACTTAAAATTCTAGCCTGGGACAGCCATGGTGGTGCTTAACTTTAATCCTACCATTTGGGAGGCAGATGCAGGTTTATCTCTTATGAGTTCAAAGCCAGCCTAGTCTACATAGTGAGACCTTGTCTCAAAATATTGGAACCTGATCTCCCTTTGAGTTTTCTGTCACCGTATTCTCTATTTTGTTTTGATGGCACTACCTTCTGATATCGTATAATTCACTGTTTAATCTTTCCTCTTGTTAATATGTGATTCCATGAAGACAGAGATCTTGATTTATGCCTTAGTCTTCAGAATATTCCAGAAGCCTGCAGTAGTTTCTACTACATTATAGTGAACACCCAGTAATTCTATTGAATGAGCAATTTCAAGTTTTAATATATTTTCTACCTTTACAGAAAGAACACACTGGTCGTCTTGTTATAGGAGATCACAAATCAACATCTCACTTCCGAACAGGTAAGAAAAACATTAAAATAGAGGTGCTAGATGTATATTATTTTGAGCTTTTCTGTTCATGGTTCTGTTAATTAAAGCATATCCAGGGAAATATATTCTATTTGGAAAACAGTTGCCTGGCGTGGTTAAAGCCCTGGTTTTGCAGCACCAGAAAAGGGAAAAAATATATATGGGAAAAAATTTTAATAAAAACTGCAAATTAATGGATTTTAATTCAGTCTGCTGGAAAGTAAACAAAATCTTGGTTGTTATTAATTAACAGCATAATCTAGACTAACTAACAAAAATTTTAACTGAATCATTTAACTTTATGTGACCTATCTTATATAGTATATTTCAGAAATCATTTGCTCCATCATTTTTCTGACATTATTTCAGAATGATTAGCATTGTTCCATAAGGAAGAACATCAATTTTGCAAAATGGAAAGGCATTTTGGCATTTAATACTTCCTCTTTTAAACTTGAGAATTGTAGCAAAGTGAAATGACAGGAATGCGTGAAAAGACCATGACAGTCCTTGCTGTGCTCGCTAGATAATGAATGCCAAAGACATTGAGAGAAAGGTCTGTGAGGAAAATAACCCAAAGCACAAAAATTTGTGATTGGAATCTAAAATTGCTTTTGTGTTTATACACTAAAGCACTGTGCCCAGTCTTGAGTACAGACTGTTGGGGACTATCTGTTTTAAGTGGGGTTCACAGGGCTGTTAGTGCGCCTCTTCCTAGTGCAGAGTAAGTACGAACATACAAATGTTGCATATTAAATAACTTGAGTTTTTAGTTTGTTTTTATCAACTGAGAAGCAAAGACAGACACCAAGGAGCATTACCAGGCCACCTTGAAATGACCTTAAATGCTCTGAGCAGAATTGCTCATTTTTGTTCTCTCTGTTCAGAAACAGATGCTCCTGTTTGTTGGAGGTTTTTAAGTCAGTTGGAGAAAATCTTCAGAGTGATCATTAGAAACTTAATTTAGAAGGTTGGCTCCTAAAAGTCCCCATAAATATGTCTATGGCTACTGTGTTGTTTAGTGGGTGACAACTGTGCTACAGAAACTGTCCACAGAAAGAAGGCATTGTGAAGTCAATCACAGTTAGAGAACTCAGCCCTGAATAGAATAGCCTCTGTTTTGTGGGTCTTTTTGTGTAATCAAATGTTTTTGTTGATTTGACTGAATCATAACCAAAGTACAATGGACACGCAGGGGAAGAAGACAAGAAAATTAATGAAGAGCTGGAGTCTCAGTACCAGCAGAGCATGGACAGCAAACTGTCAGGAAGGTACCGGCGGCACTGTGGGCTCGGCTTCAGTGAGGTATGACTGCTCACAACTGGAACATGATTGCTTTCTCTTGTCAGAGCAGCCGAGAACCCTAATAGAGAGAATGCTTTCTTGTTGGCTACGTAAAACACTCGTACTTACAGCACGTCTCTGTCACTAGAGAGTCAGGAAATATTCTTAAGGAGTTAAAATGAGTTTTCTAATGTTGGCTTAGGGTAAATTTTACTTAACCTAGGTGGACCTTTAACAAATATGAATAAACATTCATAAGATAGAATCTGTGATTTAAGTTTAAAATTCTGGTTTGTTTCTTAGCTGTTTCTTGACTGGTCTCTGTAGTAAGTGCCAATGTGTAATAGTGACTGGAACGGTGTGAATTACTAACAGATGCTGTTTCACAAAGAGATAAGCAGAAAATTTCAAGCTAGAGGAGGGAGACAACAGCAGAGTGCTCCTGAGAAGCTTTTCTTAGTCTGGAATGGCTGTCTTCAGTCTTCCCCTCAGCCACCAAGGATTTTAACTTGTCTATGAAATACTGACCTGTACTATTAAGTGGACTGCTTTGGGGTTTTTTCTTTAGAATGTAGGTAGGATGTTTTGAGACAGGGTCTCACTATGTAGCCCCTGCTGTAACTTGAACTCATGGAGATCCACCTGCCTCTGCATCCTGAGTGCTGACATTATTGCATGCACCACTGTGCCCAACTAAGTGGGCTGTTTTTAAGATAGTTCGGATCAGTCTCAGTCCCGGGGTTCTGTACTGGCCAGTGGTGCTTGTCTTTCCTTCATAGGCCTTTGGTTGATGTTCTAGGTAGAAGGTCATGATGGAGAAGCCGATGTGGCTGGAGATGACGATGAGGACGACTCTCCTGAAGCTGAGAGTCCAGAGGACTCGGACAGTGACTCTGAGTCTGAGAAGGAGGAGTCTGCGGAAGAGCTTCATGCTGCTCATCCTGATGACACAGAAGACCCGAAGAGCAAAAAAGATGCGAAGAGCAATTATAAGATGATGTTTGTCAAGTCCAGTGGCTCATAACTACCAAACACTTAGTCTTTGTATTAAAAGTAAGCCTTATTGTTATAATGCACAGTGGAGGACTGCTTAGAGAGCACAGACCTTTGTATTATAATTTTTAAAAAAGGCCCTTTTAAATAACTACAAAGAGTGTTTGCTTTCAAATGCCGTGGGTTACATTTCTCCAGGCATGACTATAACCATTTTTGTAAAGAGTCAGAGTTGTATAAAATGAAAAATAAATACTGTACTCAGCTTCCTTTCATATTAGCATCATCTGCCCTCTCCCACCGTTTGCCCCGTAGGTGCATGATGGGGGACACTTGCTTTGTCTGTGGTAGCTCTTTCATCTTCGTCTTTTGAGTTGTTCCTATTTTTCTCTTATGTAACTCATTTGATGCTGTGATGTGTTCCCTTGACTATACTTTGTTAAAGTGGACCTGTCCATCATGGATTTGGCTGCCACCAGCCACGCTGCAGACCATCGCTGACAGTCCATGCTTGTTTAGTCTCTGCTCTCGGACCAGAGCAAGCACAGGACACTGGTGTGTGGAAGTGCCCTGTCGCATCATTCAAAGGTTGCAAACCCAAAATGTCTTTATATAATTTGATTTTACTGTATGGTAAAGTTTTGATAAAATTTGGCCAGTTTTTACAGAAGAAATTATTTCTCTGCTCATTTAGTCCTGTGTATTTAGAAATATGTAAAACTGGATTTTTTTTTTTAAGGTACTATGTGACCAAAGTTCATTTTTCCTCCTAAGGTCTAAATAAAGAGAAAGCAGTTTCCCATATTTGGCTGTGATGCCTTTATCCTCATTGTCTGTAATGGGGAACAGGCTCTCTGAGTGAGAAGTAGGAAACCATGTTCATCTCCTCGTCTCTTGACTGATGGCTGAGAGGAAGCATCACCAGGTGACTGCACTGCTAGAGCAAGGCGGGACTCTTCTGCTCTCTACTTGGTTTGTGCACAGTTAACATCAACACTGTATGCAGCGTACCTTGAAGAAGTTTGGTTTTAGCTTAAACATTGATTTTCAAATCCAGCCTCCGGGATTGTACATTATAGTTAATTTAAGTAGAAGCTGAAAGCTAATTTATGTTTAAGAATAGATGAGAGGCTAGAGAGATGGCTCAGTGATTAAGAGCACTGGCTGTCCTGCCAGAGGATTCGGTTTCTATTTCAGCATCTACATGGCAGCTTACAACTAATTCCAGTTCCAGGAAATCCAGTGTACCCTTCCCACTTCCTCAGGCACCAGGCACGCAAGTGGTGTACAAACATACCAGGAGGTAAAACACCACTTAAGAGTAGAACCATGAGGTGCTGGCCTGACATCCTAGTGCTAGGGAGACTGAGATGCTCACCCTGAGGCCTTGGAAGCTGCACAGAAGGACTGTCTCAGAAATACTAAGGGAAGCTGGAAAACCCAGCTGCTTGGAGGCACTTCACTCACATGGAAAGGCTATCTATCCTCAGGACCACAGAAGAATACCTCATCGGCTGGTGTATGCTGCCCTTTTGGTGGTCCAGTGTCTGAGAGATCTTGGGGGTCCAGGTTAGTTGAGACTTCTGGTCCTCCTACAGGGTCATCCTCAGCTTCTTCCAGCTTTTCCCTAATTCAACCACAGGGGTCAGCACCTTCTGTTCATTGGTTGGGTATAAATATCTGCATCTGACTCAGCTACTTGTTGGGTCTTTCGGTGGGCAGTGATGATATGTCTCTTTGTGAGCATTCTATAGCCTCAGTAATAGTGTCAGGCCTTGGGACCTCCCCTTGAGCTGGATCCCAATTTGGGCCTGTCACTGGACCTCCTTTTCCTCAGGTTCTTCTCCATTTTTGTCTCCGCAGTTCTTTAAAACATCAGGAAATTGGACCAGTAAGACGGTAGAGGCACTGGCTGTCAGTCCTGCCCTTGACGACCTGAGTTTGCTCTTCAGTACCCGTGTGGTAGAAGTCAAGAACAACTGCTTTGAATTGTCCTCTAAACTTGCAAACATGCTATGGCAGCTGAGCACACACTAAGTAAATGAGATAGAAAACTCAAAGAATACAAATTATTTTTGATCAATTGGGCACAGTAGAAAGGTTATGATTTTCCATACTAGTGACTTCATCCATAACTGTCCTTGTCCCAGGTTTGTACCCAGAGGTGCAGCCTAACAGAGTTCCAGCTGCCCTCAATGACGAAAATTCATGTCATTGCTAGTAGCTAAAAGCTTGCTAGACATTTAACACTTGGGAGAGTGGAAGAAGTAGTTAATGTCCAGTGTGATGACCTCACTTGAGAATGCAATTGGGTCACCCTGCAAATGGGGAAATTCATTTTTGCTACCAGGTGAGCACACGGGGACGTCCCTTGCTGCTCTGTCACCACTGACAGAGATCACACCTTCCTGCTAAGGACCTACCACCTTTAGATGGACCCAAAGCCTGCAGGTTATTCTGGAAAAAGATCCAACAAGCCAGTGGAAAATGCTGGAGGACTTCACAGTGCCTGTGACCCTTTTTTTTTTTTTTTGTCTAGTCAACTTTAGTTCTTTTTGTTCATCTGTGGGGTTTTTTGTTTCGTTATGTATTTTGTGGACAGGTTATCTCTGGATGTCCTGGAATTCAAGGATCCCCATGCCTCTGCCTGTAGTGTTGATGAGGGCATGTAGTTGACATTATACCTGACTTCTTATTCTTATATAAAAAACAATCTACAAGTTAGGAGCCTCTTTTCCTGTCTCTGTAATGTCTTTTCCTTCTGTCTTTCATGAACTGGACTGGCAGGCTGGCTCCCCAAGTACAAATGCTTCACCCTAAGCCAGACAACCTAAGTTCAATCCCAGATCTGATGTACAGTTGCCTGACCTCCACATATCATGCACTATGGTGTACATCCCCTTTCTGAAAAAATATAAGAAAATAAATATATATATATATATATATATATATATATATATATACACACACACATATACAGACACATATATATACATATATATGTATATATACACATATATATGTGTGTATATGTATATATGTGTGTGTGTATATGTATATGTATGTATATGTATGTATATGTATGTATATATATAGCCCAGGCTGATGAATATATTTTTAATTCCATGAACTTGTGCTTATTAAAGCCATAGCATGGACAGGTGTCCCACAACCCAGCTCTCTCCATTATTGATAATAACCTAAGCAACTTGAGCACAGTGTGTCGAGTGGCCTTTCCTTGCATCAACAAAAGCACAGCAAGCTGAGCATCTTGGTTAGTCACTGTGAGGCTACAGTGAAGCGGAAGCGTGCAGGTGAGTGACTAGGAAAGGCCAGCGCTGTGAGAACAAGTGTGGGGCTGGCGAGATAGACCAGCATTTAAGAGTACGGGTTGCTCCTGTAGCGGGTACAGGATTTATTCCTAGCTCCCACATGGTGATCACAACCACCAGAGACCTGAGTGCTGTTAGATGAGGGTGAACTTCCATGTGGGTGCTAAGAATTGAACCCAGGTCCTCTGTAAGAAGTGCTCTTAATTGTTGAACTCTTAATTGTTGAACCAACTTCGCAGCCCCTCCTATAATGAATTTAATAACCATTTCTATTATTACCTACTTCATTCCTTTCTACAATCCACCCCAACGTGACTTCTACTGACCCTTGACACTACAGTGATTCCACCAGGATCCTATTTTCCTAAACCTTGTCTTGTTTCTTCCTTGGCTTATTAGTAGTGTCACTGTGACTCTGAACATCACGGTAGGATGTGTACACCCCAGTGTTGAAGAGGTTCTGCTGAAACCCCCCCCCCCCATTCCTGAGCACCTGGAGGTGGTACTCCCTAGCTCCATCTCCTTAGATCTCACTGGAGGGAAAGACAGTACCTTCCAGCCATCCCATAACCACTTGAACAATAGTCTGGGGAATACAATCATTTAAGGCTCCTAACAAAAGTAAAAATGGAAACATTTGTTTACTGTCTGTAATTCAGGTGGCGTATACTTGAAGTGTCCCCTCTGGAACAGATGGTGAGAATGGTCTGTGGTGCTGGAGATGCAGTCTAGGCCCTTACCATGTTAAGCAAGCTATTTCTTAACCACACCTACAGCCCCACGTGCTGAGAAGGATCCGGTCCTGGGAGCTTTGGCCTGGTGAGCTAGTTAGTGTCCACAAGCCTGTCTTTTCCTCTGCTCTTCTGCCATGGATGATACCACACAGAACCCTCAACACTTGTTGGTACACTTTTCTTAAGTGTCCCAACCTCAGAACTAGAAGAAAAAAATGTTTTCTTTTGACTTCCAGCTGGTAGAACCCAGGACCTCAATACACTAAGTATGTATACTACCACTGAGTTATATATAACCCAGCCTCTAATTTTTTTTTTTTAAAGTGTAGTCTTACTGTGTTGCCCAGGCTGGTCTTTCTTGAACTCCTGGGCTAAAATAACTATAAGTATGCCCCACCATGCTTTGCTAGAAGCCGAGCTTGTGTGCGTGCGTGCGTGCGTGCGTGCGTGCGTGCGTGCGTGCGTGCATGCGTGTGTGTGATATTCGGCAAGCACTCTACCACTAAGCTACATTCCAATCTTCTTTATAAATTAACCAGTCCAGTATCCTGTCATGGTGATAAAAACAGGATAACAGAGAATCTCCAATTGCATGTCCTCAGTGAAACTGGTAGAGAACATGGGGCTGGAGAGATGAATCAGCAGTTAAAGCACTGGCTGTTGTTGCAGAGGACCTGGGTTCAATTCCTAGCACACAAACACGGTGGTCCACAACCATTTCTAACTCTAATTCTAGGGGATTTGATGCCCTCTTCTGACCTCTCTCTCTGGGCGCCAGGCATACACATGGAGCAAATACATACATGCAGGCAAAATAAAAGCAAATCTAAAAGTTGCAAAATTGGTAGAGACTGGTTTATTCAAAATAAATTTGGTGAAAAAACTAACTTGGTGAACTTTCAAAGAGTTCAGAGGATTAAGTGTGGTTTCCTAAACCTACAACAGACTGCTCCATGCCATCTCAATAAATACAAGCCTTCCCCTTAGAAATGCCAGCTGCGAGCATTCTGCCTCTGCTGTCTCCATGCCATTTCCATTTCTGTCATTCCTGCCTCTGTTCCTCCTGTGACTCAAGCAGTGTCTAACATCCCAGTTTGCCTTGTATGATTATCAGAGGCTTGAGAGATGCCTCAGAGATTAAGAGCACTGTTTGTTCTTAAAGAGGACCCAGGTTCAATTCCCAGCACCCAAGTGGCTCACCACCATATGTAACTCCAGTTCCAGGGATCTGATGCCCTCTTCTGGCCTAGTAGGCACCAGGCATCATTGTTTTGTTGTATCTTCTTATATTTGTGTTGTGCATTTTTTTTTATAAGAATGAATCACTCTGGAGAGTGTGTTCCTGCTCTCTGAACTGCAGTTTCCTCACACAAGCTTAGGTGCTACTTCCTCTTCTCTTCCTCTTTTCCTCCTTCTCCTCCTCCTCCTCTTCCTCTCCTTCTCTTCTTCCTTCTTCCTTTTCTTCAGCTCTTCTTCCTCCTTTTCTTCCTCCTCTTCCTCCTCCTTCTCTTCTCTCCTCCCCTTCCTCCTCTTTTTTCTTCCTCCTCTCCTTTTATTACTTTATTTGATCCGCTACAAATATTTACTGAGAGCCTGCTGTATGCCAAACACTCTTGTAGAACACCTAAGTTTGTTTCCCAGTGTGCACATCAGGCAGCTTATAACCTCATGAAACTATAGCTCCAGAGGGTTCAACACCCTCTAATGGCCCTTACACGATATGCACATGTGCGCAAACAGAGACACACACACAAATAAAACATTTATCAATAAAATAGGTGGAGGCTGTAGACCTGTGTGCCTAACAAGTGGCTCTGGCAAACGGCCTCTCCTCAGGGAGAGACTGGCCATCTGACTCACATCCTGCACAAGCAGACATCCTTCTGTGCTCATTTGCCATGATCCACTCCCTTTTCAGCTCTTCCATGCATTTCCAAGTTTGTTCCAGTGCCTGAGGCCCATGGAAGCTGGTGTCTGCACTCTTTTTTCTCTTCTTTGCCACTTTGGGTGATTGCCAAAGGAAGAGAGAGATGACCTCACTTTTCTGTGTCTAAACTGCAAGCGCACATTAACTTGAACACCAGATTGCTGTGGCATGAGCTGCCACTTCCTTGATTTCTGAATATCAGAGCCCTTCAGACTCTCGCAAAGCTCCTCTCAATTACATCTGCCTCAGGAAAAACCAAGGAATACCTATTGCATGTTTCCCACAAACCATCTCTCCCATTACCAAACAAGGCCTTGCCTGTTTCCCTGGTACCCACAAGGGCTGCTCATCCAGGAAGCAGCTTCATAGATCCTAACTCACACTCGGAGTGGGCTACCACCATTGCCAGGGCGTTGCCTCCGAGACTGAATTCCACAGTGGGTCAATCTGCCTGCCAGTCTTCAAACTACATAAAACCATTTCCAAAAGAATTGCAATATTATAAATAAAAGATCAGGCCTGAAAATTGAGTTCACGTAGCTAGAGTGGAACACATGGACCTTAGCCACAGCTTCCACACAGCCAAAACCAAAGACAGACAGCTCACAACCCACAGCTCCAGTTACACCGGGGACCGGCCCTCTTCTGTTACACAGACCCTTTCTTAGTATCACTAACCCTGTAAGGCTTTCTTGTCTAGAATGTTGTCCTTGGATCATTGCTCCTCAACCAGGAATGGCTTCGGCTCCTTCCCCTGGGCACATCTGGCAATGTCTGGAGACATTTGTGGTTGGTCATGGTTGAGATGTTGGAATATAGTGGGTGGAGGCAAAGGCCACTGCTGAATACCACACTACACTCAAGAGACTCAACAGAGTGACCTGGTCCTAGATGTCAGTCCTGTGCAGCCTGAGAAGCCAGCCTTAGGCCTAAGGAAGGTGAGAGCCTGTCCCAAGAGCCGCACGTTCCACATGCATGTTTATCAGAGTGTGTAGGTGCCTCTATCCCTCAGGATCTGGCACCAGTGCCTGGTACTATGCAGGCAGCCAGCTTGAACATGTGCTGTGGTGACCAGGAAAGTCTCACATCTTTTGCTCTATGTTCTTGAAATAGTCAGTATGAACAAGTGTCATGATGGTCTGTGGGATGTGTCACCACATGTTAGGAGAGTGTGACAAGAAAAGCCTTCAGTTCTTTGTGGCTCGTCTCACCCAGATGGACTACCACGGATTCCTGCACGACGGTGTGAAGGGCGAGTATTCATACAGAGGAGTGCTGGAAAGGGGCGGCTGGGACAGAACAGAGAATGACTTTTTTGTGGTTGTTTTTTCAAGACACAGTTTCTCAGTTCAACAAGCCCTGGCTGTCTTTGACTCACTTTGTAGACCAGACTGGCCTTAGAACTCACAGAGATCCATCTCTGCCTCTGGCTCCTGAGTGCTGGGGTTAAAAGTGTACACCGCCACACCCAGCCAGAGAACAACTTTTGAAGAGATAATACCAAGGCTACAGAGATGGCTCATCAGTTAAGAGCACTTGCTGGTCTTCCAGAGAACATCAGTTCAGCTCCCAGCACCCACGTTAAGTGGATTACAACTCCCTGTAACCCCAGCTCCAGGGCATCTGATGCCCTCTTCTGGTCTCCTCATGCAACTGCACGCATACACACATACCTCCACACATATACATATAATTTTAAAAAATAAGTCTTTTTTAAAAGAGAGGATAGATAGGATCTTCTCAAATGGCCTGAAGACATCCACCTACAGGTTGAGAACATCACAAAAATCCCAACTAGCATAAAGAAAAAGAAAATCCCACGGAGACAAGGTATGGTAGCATACCTTGTCTTTGCTCCTAGCACTCAGGAGCAGACTCCTCCCAAGTGGCATCCTATCATCTTGTCACATCCTTTATGTGAATTACTAGCTCCAGCCCACATTTAAGAAGGGATTACAGGGTATGGATAACAAGAGAGAAGAGTCAGGGGTGCTCTCAGAGACTGCTGTCTGTAGAGAAGCTGGGGAGTGAGGGATGAGAGTCCAGAGCAGAAACACAAAATAAAACTACTATTGTAGGCAACGCTTAGGTATTTTTTTCTTGCTTTCTTGGTTTTTGGTTTTTGGTTTTTGGTTTTTGGTTTTTTTTGTTTTTGTTTTTTTAAATAGATCTCTGTAACTCAGGATAGACTTATATTTGCAATCTTCCTGCCTCAGCCTCCTGAGTGCTGGTATTGTAGGTATGTGCCACGAGGCCTAGCTTCAGTTTGGTACTTTCTACATTGAAGATTTACCTGTGACCTGGGTGACAGCACACTATTATCTGCAGCATCTCTGATGTCCTTCGACAGCGCAGCAGAGAAGGGGCGGGTGCTCATACAGTGCTGTAGGATATTAGAGCAGAAGGGATGGGTATTAACATGCAAGATGACTGTCAGAAGCATGATCTTCAGTGGCAAAGAAACAAACAAATATATCCTATGGTCAATCTCTGTCCTGTGGCTTGGGGTCATCTAGGATACACTCCTGGGATATCGGGAGAACACTTACAGGAGCTTTACCTGAGAAGCAAACACTTATCCCAAATGTGAGTTCTCACAAGCTTGGGGGTCCTGGACTGAATAAAAAAGAGAAAGTGAAGTGAGCCCCAGTGTTCCTCTTTTCCTTCTCTGTTCTCATCTCTGTGCTCACCTATGCATGCGTGGTGCATATCAGACAAGCAGGCACATACATGTACACATAAGAACAATTTTTTGTTTGAATAAAAACAAGCAAACAAACAAAAAGACATGTCACATAATAATGTACATCATTCCAGTCGAAATTTCCTTTATTCCTGTAATCTTGTCTTTGCTTTTTTTAATCAAGGTAGAAACACTTCTTCAAATTCAAAGTTAAAGAATTATCTATACATATATATGCATAGTGTACATATACATAATTATGTACATATGTACATATTTTAAGACAGTCTCATCATATATCTCATTACATAGTGTCCTGAAACTCACTAAATAGCCTATGCTGGATTTTAACTCCAGGCAATCCTCCTAACTCAGTCTTCTAAGATAGATGTGTGCCACCATTCTCAGCTGGACTTCTCCTCTCCCACACTCTGCTGAGAATTAAGCCCAGAACTTCCCAGGCGTATGCTCCAGCCCGATTTTAGAACTTTTGGGAGCAATACTCTTCCAGGATTGACTAAGTGAATGGAAAATCATATTTATTAAAATATCTGAGCCAGGCATGATGGTACACAGAAACTTCCAGCATTCAGGAACAAAGTTGAGTTTGGGCTGTGAATGCCACCTCACACCTTGCTGCCATGCCTTTGCTGTCAAGACAGACAGTGTCCCTTCATAATCCATAAGCCAAAGCAAACCCTTCTCACATTAGGTTGCTTTTATGAAGTACTTATCATAACAATAAGAAAAATAACTTCAAAAAAAACCAAACAAGTCCAGCTAACGTATGTATGGACTTAGAGCTGGACATGGTGGCACAAGCCTTTAGTCCCAGCACGTAGCAGGCAGAGGCAGGCAGATCTCTGTGGGTTTGAGGCCAGCCAGAGCTACATAGTGAGACCCTGTCTCAAAACAAACAAAAACCCCAAAACAAACAACAAAAGAGATGGTCTTTGTAGGTGCTTCATTAGGTGGTAAAACTATAAACCAAAGCCTGTGTGTGTGGCGAGCACAGAAGTGGGGAAGGTAACCGCTGGGATAATGACCTCCTGAGCAGGTCAGGTAGGGACAGCCAGTGTCATGGCACATATCTGGTTCTGGCCTGAATGTGTACCTTCTATGTGTGCACTATGCTTTGTCTATATACCCAGTTACCCAGCTGTGGATACAGACACCTGGCCAAGAGCACACAGAAGCAAAGGCAGTGTATTCCCACCAGTGCCTATGTCTGGGCCTCCTTGGGGTGGGATAGCTATTTTCTTGGCGGCTTCAGCCCTGAATAGGGTCAGACACTGGAAGGAAAAGATAGCAAAGTTGGGTCACAAGCCCCGCCATTTCTAGCAGGATTTGCTTTGAGGGGCTGAGGCCTCTCTTCCTGTAAGAGGTGTTTCAACCCCTCACTGGTCACACCATGGCAAAGCAGGGAGAGGAGGGGCAGGGGTGGCTAAGAGTACCTGGTGTCAAGAGTGCTTGTTTGCAGGATAGTTACTGGGCCTCATTCTCAGAAACCACCTGCCTTCCCATGTGGCTTTCATAAGAAGACACGAAAACCCTCTCTGACGCTCCCACCCCACCCCCCCCAACTTCAATGAAAAGGTCAAGGGAATTTTCCTTCCCTTTAAATGGAAAGACTCTTTCTTGGGCCCAGAAAGAATTATTTATCAGGGGCTCACGGTACTCTGCGTGCCTTTACAGGGCCTAGCTGGTTGCTCTGAGCCACAACAGACAACTTTCTTCCTGAAAGCTCAATTTATAGGCCAACTTCAAAGCCCGGGTCCTCAGAGCAGGGCGCCAGGCTCCAGTTTGGGGACTGACATCAAAGGAACTACACAGGTTGATGTGATGTCAGGTGGACAGCCGCAGGGCTGCAGGAGCGGGCCTCCAAGGACCTGTCTGTCCTCAGCACCTGGATGGAGGGCTCAGGGAGGCAGCTCCATCAGGGCCAGGCTCCTTGAATCCTAGCTTCAAAAGCCTAGGGCTGCTGCAGGTGACTGCCTGAGATGGCAGAGAGTGAGAGCAGAAGAGCAGGGCAGAGGGTCGTGGAAGATCCCAAACCTGTGCTCCTTGGCCAGCTCTTAAAAGGGGCAGGGCTTAAATATGGGTGAACCACCTCAAGCCCCGCTGCTCACAGAAAGGATCCGACACAAGGGCCGAAGAGCTGGTGAGGAGAGCTCTCCAGCCAGGGGCTGTGAGTAACGGTGACCCACGTGGGCTTTGTGATGACCCAAGTGGAGCAGACATGGCTAGCTCCATTTTTCAAATAGAAAATGAAACTTAGGGAGTGAGGGCTGGCGTGCTGGACTCCATACTTGCTGTGTTTACTGCTGCTCAGGGGACTAGAAGTGCTTCTGGGAGCTAAGACACACCACAGAGCCTTCCAAGGCAAGTGTCCCTAGCAATGGACATTTATTCATGGAACTATGACTTTCAGCAATTCTCGTGGCTACTGTCAGAAATAAGTCAGTATCTCTACTCTCATACAGTTTATATGATTTTTAACATTTTATTTTTGTTTGTGTATGCGCGTGTAAATGCAAGGTGTGTGTGCCACAGTGAAGATGTGGAGGGCCGAGCACATCTTTGTGGATGTGGATCTTCGTGGAGTCGGTTCTCTCCTTCCACCTCTATCCATCTCAGGGATTGAACTCAGGTCTCTAGGCTTGTGCGGCCAAGTGCCTTCACCTGCTGAGCCAGTTCACTGGCCTCAGCTTATGCTCTCCCAAAAGAAAAGGCTAGGTGTGTGAAACATGGTAAATTACTATAACTTAGGTGTAGATAGACAGTTGTAAGTATGTATGCACACACATATTTAGTAAGGTTTTTTTAGATTCTATTTACTTTTATTTATGTGTATGGATGGTTTTTGCCTCATGTATATGTATGAGAGTCAATGCCCAGGATGGCCATAAGATGGCACCAGATCCTCTGGCTCGTGAGTTATAGACAGTTGCTAGCCACCAAGTGGGTGGTGGAAACTGAACTCTGGTCCTCTGCAAGAGCAGCCAGTGATCTGAACCACTGCATATATATTTCTTCATAATGTTTCCTATAGGATCAAGAACCATTTTTATCTGAGTGAGTGTAGGGGTATACACCTTTAATTCCAGACCTTTGGAGGCAGAGGCAAGTAATCTCTAAGTCTGAGGCTAGCCTGGTCTATATAACAAGCTCCATGCTAGCTAGGGCTCCATATTTGAGAGACTATCTCAAACCAACAAAAAACTATCTTCAGCTGGGCAGTGGTGGCACACGCCTTAAATCCCAGTAGTTTGTAGCCTGGTCTACAGAGTGAGTTCCAAGATAGCCAGGTTTTGTTTGAAAAACAAAACAAAAAACAAAAAAGAAGCATTTCCAGTGCACTCTCATTTATTCCTTACAGAAACTTGACTGTGGACAAACGTGCAGCCACCTTACTTTATAAGCAGACAAGAATAAACAGTAACAGGTAGAGCCAGTGAGATGGCTCAGCAGGTAAAGCTGCGTCCCACCAAGCACAACCACCTGAGTTTGATCCCTAGGACACACAGAAAGGACAGAGAGAACTAATGCCTGAAAGGTGTCCTCTGACATCTACATACAAGCCATGACATGAGTGCCTCTCTGACACTCAAAGTCAATAAATGAATATAATTTTAAAAAACAGTAGAAAGTATCATACGTAATATAGATGAGGATGATGTGTCCAATCGGATGCTAGTGGATGAAGTAGGCAGAAGCATCAGTGCCAGGCAAGTTTCTAAAGTCAAAGTCCTTTATACCCTCAGTTCTCTCGTCCCAGCTCTCCAAGGGCTCGCTCACCTTAAGCCTTCTCAGTCTCTGACAGTTGTCCCAGGACAAGCCCTCCTGAACAGTGAGACGTGGGGAAGCAGGAGGCAGAGCTGACACCATCCTTACCTGCTTGTTTTCATCTTGCTGTAGGAGCAGAAAAGTGAGAAGTTGGGAACCAAGCAAAGAGCAGTCCTCCAGACCCGCATGGCTGGCCATCGAGACAGCTGGAGATGGGGGAGACGGGAACACACACAGCATACCTCCTCTGGTTGTTGGGTGTGTTCCTGAGTGCCGTTTGTGTCACTGGGACCAAATACCTGAGAGAGACAACTTAAGAGAGGAAGGATTTCTCCTGGCTTACTGTTTCAAAGGCTTCAGTCTATAGCTTTTGGCCCCACAGATTCTTAGATTGTGGACACTGACACAGAATATTTGGTTGTGGAAGCATGTGGCAGAGGCTACTCAGCTCCTGCCAGGAAGGAAGCAGAGAGGAAGAGACTGGGGACCAGTTGTAATCCAAAGGCATCCATACCACCAGTGGCTGACTTCCAGCTGGGTTCTACCTCCTAAAGCTTTGGACAAAGCTCCAGATAGCACCACATGCTGTAAACAAGCATTCAACATAAGAGCCTGCAGGAAACACTTCCTGTCCAAATTATAAGAGCAAGACTCAGGGAAACAGACCATGTCCAGACCACCTCCCATACCGGTTGAGACAGTTTCACTAAATAGCCCAGTCCAGCCTCAAACTCACAATCCTCCTGCCTCAGCCTTTCTAGTGCTGGGATTACAGGTACATGTTTCCATGCCTGGCTCAGGCCTGATTTTTAAAAGCCTGGCAGTCTTGATTCCCTAGGGCTCCAGCTCAGATGAGGAGTTCCTCTATCCTGAGACTTCCATGTGATAAGAAAATCTAAGCAGTCACATGAGGAGGCTTGGGTGGAGGTGAGGATACTCGGCTATCCCAGCTTAGTATTCTCAGCCCACCCAGACAGCCCCATCGCAGTACCACCAAGGTGAAAAGGCCGCCCCAGTGCACTCCCTGCCTCTACTGTAAGAGCTGAAGATCTGCCCAGCTGATGAGCCTGGGTAATTACATAATCATGACAGATAATTAATTACAGTGTTAAGCTGCTAAGTTTAAGGTATTTGGCCACACTGCAGTAGCTACTTGAAATGAGATGCAATTCCTGAACAAGGAAGGATACTGAGGCAGTTGCCAAGCTCAAAGACCTGAGCAGGTGCTGAGGAAGTCCTCTGCAGCCTCTTCTAGCCTTGCTTTGGGGCCAAGAGGTAGAGACCAGAGTGGCAAAACTCCGCCCATGTGCACGGACTGGGGGCTTGGCTGGGATGGGGAGAACTATTTATAAAGAGAAAGATCCTTCTGGTACCCCCAAGGGTTATAGCTTGGGGAGATGACAAGAAGCCAGGCAGGGGCAGATGTCCTGGAGTACAGGGGTGAGAGGCCAGCTTGGAGCAGTTTCCCAGGCAGCAAGACATCTAGAAGTTGCCTGTTGGGAGACTCAAACTGGAGAGGACTCAGTGAGGGATACCCTCAGGCAGATGCTGGCAGCGCTCTCCCTGGGGAACAGACCAGTGGAGATATAGGCTGTTGGTCACTGTCTCTTATGCTCACTGGCTATTGTGGCCCTAGACACACTGACCATAGCAGGAAACCTGAAAGTGAAAGCCAAGAAAACAAGGGTGAATCTCAATCTAACAAGATAGCAGGACAAAACATTTGGGGGGTGTGAACAGGAGAGGAGGGACTGAAAGGGGGAAGGGTATGGCTCCTGCCTTTGTGGGCAGAGACAGGCACAAAGAACTGACTTTTACAGCAATTCTGACCTTCCAGGGACTCCCCAGCAACTGTCTTTTGCTGGAAGGACTTTGCAGAGATGTCCACACCATAAATTCTTTAGGTGCAAGGCCGGGATGGGTGGGTGAGTGGAGGAGGCTTTATCAGCTCCTCTGGGACAATTCTGCCTCTGAGCCTAAACTCTAAGTTTAGGAAGAAAATGTTTTTGAGAGTCAAAAGCCTCCAGATAAACAGAAACTCAGACCAAGGACCAGAGAACTTGACAAGAAGCCATGAGGGGGTTGGAGAGATGGCACAAGTCATTGAGTGCTCTGGCTGCCCTGCCAGACCCAGGTTTGAGTCCCAGCAGCCACAAGCAACTCGCAGGTGTTTGTAATGCTGTTCCATGGGATCCGATGCCCTCTTCTGGCCTCTCCCAGCACTGCACACAGGTGGTACACACATACAGGCAAAACAATACACATAAAACAACTACAATAATCTTTAATTTAAAAAAAGGAAGCATGAGTCTTGAGTGTGCTAAGTCTCTTAACCATGGTTTGGGTAGACTGAGAGCTCTAGATGCTTCCGGGGACCAGAACCAGGATGGTACAAGGGACTCACACAAATAGCAAAATGCCTGACATCTGGCCCCTGAAGGATTAAGATATAACTCAAAGTACAGAGGCAGATCTCCTGTCACAGACTGAAGGGGTCTGCCTAGCACTGGGGGACACCAGGAAGGTGTGCTCACTCTAACTGGGACCCCAGCTAAGGGATTTTGCCTGCCTAGTTCTTTCTCAGCTCCATAAGAATGTAGGACAGTAGGCAGCTTGGTGGCACACTTCCTCCTCCATGGGAGAGCTTTGAGACTACTCTCGTGTACTCTGAAAAGTCCCATTTAGTGTCTGCCCTGTTCCCCAACCTGGGGCTTACCCTCTCTGCAAAGCCTGGCTCTCCCACAAGGCGGGGTTGGTTCATACTCTGCACCCTCCAGCTCTACCCACCCTCCCAGGCTACTCTAGCCTCATCTGCATTTAACATGACTTGTTGGGCTGTGGCAAAGAATACTCAACAGATTCATATTAAAAATGCCCTTTAAAATTCAAAAGCTTTGAACTAAAGAAATACCTCGAGAAGTTCTCGTGGAAAGTTCAGTCCCGTTGATTCAATTCACCACACTTAGATGCACCTTTTCAAATAATAGGGAAAAAATGTAAGAGGGTCAGGCCCAATCAATATGCTTGTTCAAACAGAATTGCGGGGACTCTGATGTGCGTACATTTTGTGCTCTGCCTTTGTACCCCGCCACTCGCTCTGAAGAAAGGTTTCTTTTGCTGGGGGAGCATTGAAATTGGTTGCCTTTTGAGTGCAGGCTGCAAAGCGATGGCATGTTTACTGTGCTGGGAGGGGCTGCCATTTTTTTCATGTCCCCCCCAGCCTAGTCCCTTTGTTCTTTTCAGAACAACCTGAGAAGTCCCTTGCAAAGCCCCTGTGTGCTGCGGATCCTGAAGCAGAGGGCTCCCAGCACTGGCCTGCTATGTCTCAGAAATGTGATTTTGTGGATTAGACAAATAATTTGCTGCTTCATTCCCACCCTTGGTGAGAACACAAAAGGACTTAGCACAGGGTACTGTGTGCTGCTCCTGGGGAGAACCCGGAGCCCACAAGAGGCTCCTGGCTGGCTGGGCCGGAGTCTGTGTTACTATTATCCCCTTCACACATGCTGGGAAGCTGCAGGCCCCTGGGGGAGCAGGTGAAAGATACTACCAAAAGTAGCCAGGAAAACTGCAAGAACCCTGTCCATGTGAAGGTAACCAAGGCCTTCGAGGGAGGTGAGGGGACCCACTACAGGCTTATAGGCCCACAGCTAGACACCAACGCAGGCTAAAGAGATGAACCAGGATGCCTGCTTGCTTTTAGCATCCCCCTCAGTCCACCATTCCTACCTCACAAACTGTATGCAAACTGTTTTTATTTAGCTAGAATCATGGATGTGGTAAAAGTGCAGGCAGTTCTGGAAGGTCAAGTGAAGGTTAGCAGATTTCATTCCTAATTCCTGTTTAACAGTCGATCTTAGAATTTCCTTGCTGGTTCTGGCCAAGATTAGACAGGACAGCCTGGGTCTCTCCTGGGGCCAGGGTTGCAGTCAGAATTAAGAGGTGAACAGGTCTAGCTTAATGGGTAAGGGTGTTTGCTGCCAAGACTGATGACCTGATATTGATTCTCTGAGACCCACATGATAGGAGGGACGAATCTCACATTGTTCTCTGACCTCCACGTGTGAGTCGCAGGCCATGTGTGTCTACATCCACACACATAAAATAAACAAATGCAAATTACTTTAGAGATGAGACAGGAGCAACTCACATCCTCCACTCTCTGTGTAAAGATACACAGCGGGAAATACTGAACCAGAGTTCTTAAGCCCAGACTGCACATACCTAGTGAGCCAGTCTACAAAAGGCCTCATCTTGGTTTGGTTTTTTTTTTTAACTTTGTGCAAATAGTGTTTGCATGAACATGTGTGCAAGTGCACACACGTGTGGAAGAGGCCCATGTCAGCTTCTCCCTCAATTGCTCTTCTATCTTGTTTTTTTAGATTTACTTATGTATCTGAGTGTCTTGCCTACATGTACATGTGGGTGCTGCTTGTGTGTAGTGTCACAGTGCTGAAGGAAGTCAGATACCCTGAAATTGGGTTATAGATGTCTGTGAGTCACACGCAGGTTCTGTTCTAGGAAGCAAACCTGGGTCCTCTGCACGAGCGAGCACGACCCTCTAACCTGGATCCACACCTTACTGTTTGAGATAGGGTCCCTCATTGAATCTGGAGCTAGGCTGGTTGGTCAGGGAGCTCCAGGCTCCTCCTGTCTCAGTCTCTCAGGGGCTGGGATTACAGGTACACACCACCAAGCTTGCTTGCTCACTCCGGTTTTAGAAATTGAATTCAGGCTCTCATGCTTGTGCAGCCATCTGACTGATGACTGAGCCGTCTCTCCAGCCCCTAGATGATTTCATCTTACTTCAGGAAGCCAAGTCCCCTCTAGGGGTTGAGAGGCAGCACATTGCCTCCTACATAGACATAGCCATCCTGTGACTCTTTTTTTTTTTCTTTCTTTTTTTAAAGATTTATTCATGTATATGAGTACACCATTGCTCTCTTCAGACACACCAGAAGAGGGCATCAGATCCCATTACGGATGGTTGTGAGCCACCATGTGGTTGCTGGGAATTGAACTCATGACCTCTAGGAGAGCAGTCAGTGCTCTTAACTGCTGAGCCATCTCTCCAGCTCTTCTTTTCTTCTTTCTTTTTTTTTTTTTTTTGAGGGCTTTGCATTGAGTTTGGCTGAAGCCCTTTCACTTTCTCTGCAGACTGAAACTGAAGCCACTGTTCTTCTAGAACCCTGATGGAGAAGCCTGGGAACAGCAGCCAGACAGTTGCCATGCTCCTTCACACACAGGGCTATAGCTGTGAAACACAAACCAATCTGATTGTTCGAAACTACCAGTGTGGATCTGTTGAGAAAAGGCCTACAGAAGGCTGGCTCCCTGTGGGGTGGGTATCAGCTGCCAGATTTTGTTGTTTTTTTTTTCAGACGACTGCACTCAGTTGCAGATCGTCCCCTTCTTGCTTTAATCTGCTATGTGACATTCCAGCTAATGTTTAAAACAAGAAGAGTACTTCTTACTTTTAAATTCCAAACGAACAGTGGCTATAATAACTGTTCTCCCTTCTCCCCATCCAGATGCCTGGGAATCCACTTTCCCAATTTAAATACTTGGAAGGCTTCTCCAAACCTCCAACACACTTCTTGGCCCGTGCAGGAACTTGGAAACACACACATCTCTAAACCAAACTGGCCCCTTGCCTTCTGCTTTAAGCATGAATCCCAAGTCAAGATGAATTAAATGCAAATCAGTTTGCAACGGTCCATCACTAACAGGCCTCATTTGAACAGGCACAGTGTGTGGGTTGGATGGGGGCCTGTTGTACCACTTCTGCTTTCTCGGATTAGATTGGGGCTGGCCAGCCCAAACCAGCCCCAAATAGGGATCCTTGCCTGAGGGTGGAAAAGGGATCCTCACCCCTCAGTCCTCCAAACTCACTCAAATGTCAAGGAGCTGTCAGTGAGAAGGCTCTTTTCTACGTGAATGTAAGGGGGAGGCAGAGAGTAAGTGCACACAGTCCATGGTGAATGAATACAGCCAGCAAGAACCAGGACACAGATGAGGTTAATATTTTAATCTATACATCACTTTTTTTTTTTGCAAACCATTACACTTTTATTTAAATTAACTTTTTCTTGCAAAATATTCATTTCATTTGTTCCAACAAAATCTTATAAAGGCAAAAAATAAAATCTTATTTTGGCAAATGTCATGAAGTTGATACTGGCAGCACATGGAGTTAGTTAAAAATAGACAGTAACTTCTAAATATATTCAAGGATTCTGTTTCTTCTTTTAAGCATAGTCAAAGACAAATTTTTGTTTAAAGGTGTTTATGGTTTTCATTGCTTTCTGCATGTAGACTATCTTGAGACAAGTCAAATAAAGGGCCAAACCAGAGTCTGGCATGGCTGCCTCCTCATCAGCTGGGCTGGAGTCAGGTCACAATCCTGTGTCCTGGCCCTGCCTGCCCACCTCACCAGACCTAGTCAAGGGAAGCTGTTCTGGGTTTCCCCACAGCAGGAAGCATAGGTCCTTTGTATTGCCTGGGTGGGGCTCACCGCTAGGCATTTGCAAGCAGATGCCACCCCATGCTGATTTTATTGCTATTACACATCTCCACTTTCCACTTCACAGTGGCTTTTTTAATTCTTCTTCTTCTGAGAATTGTTTGCTGAGGGAACTTCACTTCACCGACAGCTGAAGAGCCAAGGCTTTTGAGCACATGGTTGCTCCTCAGTCAGAACCAAGGGCCAAGGCACAACAGACAGGCTCCAAGGGGCCATCCAGGTCGAGTTTCCCAGGCTGGGCATCAGCTCAGGGATGCGGACCTCTGCAGTTAACTGCCTCTCTTGTCCTGGAGAGCATAATGAGCTTCATACTGGAATCCACTGGGAGCACAGCCTCAAATCCCGCCACTGTCTGGGTTCATGGATGGTGGAAATGGCCCCTGCTTGCCTTGTCGCTCTCCCTACCCCTATGCCACCCCACCCCCATAGTATCTGAATCCCTATGTGTGGTTACAAAACCCTGCAGGCTCACCTTACCAGCTATTCAGTCCTCTAGGTGAGCATTATAAAATATATTCTGATTCTAAAATACAGTATATTTTACATCATGTATCAAAAGTGCTTCTGTCGTCTGTAAAAAGGAATCTGGACTGAAACAAATGGGCGTGTGTTAGGATGGAGCCCTGGCTCTGTGCGGCACCCACCATGGTGGGTGGGTTGCTCTCTCCTCCAGCCAGAGCCCCTGCTCAGCTGGAAAGGCTTCCACTGGGGTGGGGAGAACCATATTCCAGGAAGATGCTGGTTTCGCTGGGCCCCCGGCTCCAGGCTTCTCCTCTGCATACTGGATCATGGGTCCGTTACTGCCTGGGCTGGCAAAAAGCACAGGAGACAATGAGAGGCTGTTGAACCTTTGTTCCTGTCCTCAGAGTGGGGATGTTTGTGCACACGCATGACAGGGGCTGGCAGATGGAGCAGGAGAGCAGGGTGTGTGGGCAAGGCGGCCGCTGTCACGGGACCTTTTCTTCTATGACCCAAAGCATTGGGTTCCACTTTCCTTCCACCTCTAGGAAACATACTGCACTCACACAAGGGGGTGAATGGCTTTGCCCTTTATTCTCTGGAGGATTAGATAGCCCCACCTCTAAGACTTGTTTTCTAATCTAAGAACAGAGTGGTTCTAACCTGCCTGTGGTGCCATGAGAGGAAGAAGCATGGCTGAGCTCTGGAGAGAGCATCTCAGGCCTAGCACAAGACAGAGTCTGGGGCTTAAAAGTGAACAGAGCCTCTCCCTGGCATCTCTGTCTGCTCAGATTTCTAAGAAAACATTTATATATATATATCAGAGGTCCTGGTAAGTCCCAGAGGCCTTTACATGGCTGCAGCTTTCCATGGAGGTCAGCTCTACCCCTTCTGACAGCCAGACTAGGCCCAAGCTGGCTTACCTCCTCCTGCCCGCAGGCTGGCTAGAGCGTGCCGGCTCTGAAGCACGGATAGTCCTAAGCTGGAGGGCCCGAGTGCAAAGTGATACCCCCATTGGCCTCTTCTGTAGACCCTTGGAGCTTCTGGGGTGGCCCAGATAAGCCCACAAGCCAGCAGTGATGGAGAATAAAAGTGCGGGTTCATACCAAAGGCCTTAGCACCCTGACACAAGCTTCATCTCCTTGGGCAAGTCCCTTGGGTGTCTGAGCTGCATCTCCTTGGCTACAAAATGGAGTGAACAGCTTTATAGGGTGGTTATGAGATCAGGAGACACTCAGCACAATGCCTAGCACTCAGCAGTCCCTCAACAAGGTTAACCATAATCCAGTAAAGGAAAGAGAAGGGGACTATGCAAACAGACAGCAAGGCAGACTATTAGGGAGAAACTGGCTGCAGGGAACTCTAGTGTGATCTCTGTGGTCCAGGTGAGGATACAGACTGGACAGCTGACACAGCCCGTGAGTGAATTCGCTCACAACTGGTCAGGAGCTGGGCCTGCTGGCTCCTGGGGGTGGAAGTTGGGTGTGGTTAGTGAGGGCGGAGCTCCTTCCTTTACCTACTGCCTGTCCTTGTCAGCCACTCACTTCATGGGGTCGTACCAAGCATCCTGAGGGGCTGTGGTCCTGGACTTGCCTCTGTCTCTTCCCTAAGGCACCAGTGACTGATAACATGCCAGGCCTTGCTGTGTGAGGACTGAGCTCAGTCTCTTGGTGTCTGTTTGTCCTCTGTAACCCTGGACTGTAACCCAGCCCTGAAAGAGTGAGCGCTAACTCTTCCTTTCCCCAGACACTGGCATTGTGCCCTATGCTGTTCTAGGGGGCATCAAGCTGCCTGGGAAAAGGGAATGAGCAAGTGCAGCTAGTGCCCTAGAAGACAGGCCCAACCCATGGCCCATAGACTGGCTGTGGCCCAGGACAGCTGTGGATGCAGCCCAGCACAAAAATCTAAATGGATTTAAAAGGTGGCAAGATTTTTTTCAGTTCTTCTCTTGTACCTCAACTCTCCGGTTCTGCAGCATGAACTCTAATTGGTGACATCATCTGTAGGTGGCAATGGGCTGGGAACTCCCCCAAGGTATTTCAGCACAATAGCACCTTTGATGTCGACCTCTATTGAGGCCTGAGGACTGAGTTCCTTAAAGGTGAATCTCTTCCAACTGCATCCCACTCCACCCCCCAGCGGCGGCCGCAGTGCCAATGGAAGGAAGCAACAGCAAGGGGCATTGCAGTCAGCTCAGCAGCAGTGGGAAGGCAGGAGGCGCATGCTCAGACTACGGGGCGCACAGTAGCAGGCCAGCTAGGCGGGGCTCTTACTTGGAAGGTGTTAGACAAAGGTGTAGTGCAGTCCGTTGCTTAAGGGGGGGTAAGGTGGCACCGTCCTGGAGGACAGGGGGGCTTTAGGCGGGAGGAGGGCCAGCTGCTGCACTAGACAGAGCACACAGGAATCAAGCAGTGTGTTAGAGTGATCTGTCCACCCACACCACCTTATGCCCTGCCTAGCAAGATTGTGTGGCCTGGCCTGACTGCCCCCAACTAATGGCCTGGTCCTGGGGGCAGATCCATGAGGTCTAGCTTGCCTGGAGTTTCTGATTGGGGGAGAGAGCAGGACGGAAGAAAGGTGCGGAACAAGAGGTAGGTCAGGGCAGGGCTGGGGTCATCAGCTGTGTGGGAGAGAGCAGGAGGGATTGATCAGAGTGAGAGCAAGCTGGGAATGGAGCTCAGTGACTGGTGGGTCAGCCCAGCATACCAGAGGCCCTGAGTTCAACCCCCAGTACCACCTAAGATGTGGTAGAGGCACAGAGGAGGAAAAAGCACAGCATGGGGAGGTGCTTGGAGGGCAGGGGCAGCCTCCCAGGGAGGCTGCTGAGATGGGATTGCCTAAGATCCAGCCACAGCAACACAAGACTGCTTTCAGCCCCTCTACATGTCTCAGACAGAGCGGGGACAGCAGAGACACCAGAGACTCTGCTTTAGTCTGATTTTGTTTTGAGACAGGGCCTTAGTGTAGTCTACACTGGGCCTAAACTAGCTATATAATCAAGAATGACTTTGAAATCCTGATCAACCTGTCTATACCTCCTTAGCTGGGAACAAGCCACCACACTTGATGCCATAGCATCAGGGCATGGGGACAGAGAACAGGCTACTCCTGAGAGTCTGGCGTCTGTCTGATCATTTGTCACTCACGGGCCTCCACAAGCCATGCCCAAGCTGCTTCCCACTCTGGACTCCCCAGTGTTGGTAGCCACAGGGCTTGCTGGTCTCACACTTGACCAGGTGGATTAGAGGACCAGGAAACAGAATGGTACTACTCTGAGTCCTCTGACAGTCTCAGAAGTACAGTTGGCCAGGGGCACCACATACAGACACAATGGCCTCTGTATAAGGGGCAAACCACACTGGATGAACTGTAAGGCTACCACAGAGAGAGAGATGTGAACAGAGCCCACAGACCCTTTTCTGACTGAGTCTCTTTTACTGTTTTCTTTGTGACAGGGTCTCACTCTAGTTTAGGCTAGCCTAGCCTATAGCAGCAATCCTCCTGCCTCAGCTTCCTGATCACTGGGTTTACAGACACATGCTTAAAGCAGCCTTCATATATAGCACAGCAGCTGTATGCTTCTTCTAAATTACAGTGATATTCTTTTAGCTAGGCTGGCAAAGCCTCAATTCTCGATTCTCCTACTTTCTGTCACAGGGTCACTGACAAGGTGAGTGAGTGATTTTGGTTTGAGGACCAAGGAAGGGTTTCTAGGCAGAGGTCAGAGGAGCTCTTTGCTTTGCCCCACCATGAAAGCCCTGCTCCAGTGTCACGTCTGCCTCTTTTTCCTAAGGAAAGGAACGTCCCTGTTGCCTGGTCTCAGAGCTGGCAGCTATGGAGCTGAGTGGCAGCTCTTCTGTTACTTGGGTCAGGTAGGGGAGAGAATACACCCTTCCCTGCCAACATCTCCTAACTTCCTGGTTCTAGGACAAGTCACCGAGAGCAGCAGGCAGGGACTGGGCCCTGGAAGTTGGCACCCACAGCCTTACCTGCTACCTGCTTGCTGCGCTGAGAGGCCTCAGAGGCCAGGGCATAGGAAATGTTGATTATCCGCTCTTGCTCCTGCAGCTGCGAGTCCAGGTCGGCCAGGCTGTTGCGGTCCTGGCCTGGTGGCTGCAGGTTGCACATGCTGTTAGGGACCAGAGAGAAAGTTGTGAGTCTCAACACCCAGCCCCCAGCCTCACACGTGGCTTTAGGGAGGTGAATCTTCAACACTTTGAGGGCATCAGATATGCACTGCCCATTTTCTTCCAAGACACCAATGTCTACTTCTTCCTAAACCCACAATGAACACAACTCAGTTCCTCCTGTAGGCCTCAAGTTAAGGGCTACAGCTGGTGACTCCTGATAAATCCAGATAAGGAAAGCTCAGAGATTAGAAAAACCACTTACTGTTGTCAAGCTCAATGTTCAGGAAATAGGTAAAGCCTGGGCCCATCTATGGATCCATACGGGAGTGTGGGAACAAATGTTATGAGGACTGTCATAGGAGGTAACCTCCACTAAGTCCACCTCTCTAATGTCTTGCCAGTCACTGGGGACATGGGCCTGGGATAGGAACCCTTCACAAGTTCTTCAGCGCCTTATAGGTGACTGAGACAAGCTTTCTTGTTGGAGTACCTGCCAACCCCCTTCAATCAGAAGAATTCATTTGAAACAAAGCCTAGCAAAATGTTGGCCAGTCAGCCTGGCCTGGGTCTTCTCATGGCTGAGCTATCACCTGAGATGGTGTCTGTGAGACTTCTACATTTGAGCAAGGCTGACCTTGACCGGGCAAGGATGTTTCGTATCTTCTCCGCCTTTTGGTACCGTGCCTGCAGCTCCTCCAGGCTGGGTGGTTCCTCAGGGTCTAGTTCCACATAACGCTCTGGGATGGAGACCTTCTCTGGTTTAGACAGCTGGGGAGAGGATCAGGTGGTAGGATGGAGGGTAAGCTCAGATGCTCTGGTCTGAGACATGTTTTTCCCACCCTTCCTACCCTGTGGGAAGCAACAAAGTCTACAGATGTTGGTTCCACTCTGTTCCCTCTCCCTTAACAGCATGATCACCCACAATCAGACTGGTGGCCTGAGAGGATGATGGTGGCAGGGGTGATGGAGATCTCAGGTGAAGGGAGGCAGGCTTCACTGAGAGCTCATTTAGCTGGGGGAAATGAAGGCTGTTTAACCCTTTGGGGAGTGGGGTAGTGTGCATCACTGGCTGGGGCGAGGTGCTGGGAGTGCCTCATGTGAACAAGAAAGAATTCCAGGTGCTGCTGGACAAGACCTTATAAGGGGAAAAGAAATTGAACCTGGCTGCTGGACTACAAGACCTCCTCTGGTGCAGCAACGGTAGGGGTAGGGGATATGCAGGCTCAGGGCAGGTATGTGTGTGTGTGTGTCTGGGATGGAGGGGGCGGGGCATGATCCTACTCCTGCCAATATCAGGAAAAAAAATTAGGATTTGGACATGCCTCAACCCCACTCTTGCTCCAGGCCTGTTCCCCACAGCTCACCCAGCTCCACATACATAGGTGAAGAAACTTGCAAAGATCATCAAATGAATCAGTTATGGAACTAAGGACTTGAACCTGGGTCTCACACCAAAGCACATGCTCTTCCTGCTACACTAGACAGCTTTCTAGAGGCCAAGGGAAAAGGGAAACAGCAAGGCAGGCAACACACTGAGACTCTCACAGGAAGCACTTGATCCCCAGTGAGCTGACCCACGGGAGCTCTAGTGTCCCTCCCACCTAAGGAGTTTCTTCTGCTCTGATTCAGGGACGTGGCACTGAGTAGTCCTTCAGTAAATCCTCTGTAATGGATGAATGATGGATCGATGGGTGGAAGGAAGGAGGAAGCCAAAGTCCTGCGTCCTACTTCAGGGCTGTGAGATAGCACTAGAGGGGCAGAGACAAGTCAATCTCTAGTCCACATAGTGAGTTCCAGGCCAGCCAGGGCTACCTAGAAAGGTCCTGTCTCAAAACAGAAAACAACAGAGCCCAACTAACCAACCAAATAAACAAACAAAAAAGGTCGAACCACAGCCAGGCAGCTTAGAGACCACCAGTAACTGACGGGGTGAGCTGACATGACCGTAGTAAAACCTTTCCCATCTCAAACACACTGCTGAGTTTGGGGGGCATGCAGGTCAGACCTGACTGACTGAAAAACTTAAACCAATAATGACAGCATGCGACTGGTTAATAACCAAGGTGCTCTTCATACTTCTGAGCAGAGCACAGACGGTTACCTTCACCTCAATGGATGAAGACTGGTAGTCCTCCATCGGCTCTCCACCTGCCCCCAGCTTGACTCTGCAGATTTATCTAAGTTACTTTTCCTAAAAATGCTCTGGAGGTGGGGGGTGGGGTACGGTAGGTGAGATGGCCCCCATCCCTAACCACAGGGGGCCTCACCCAAGGACACAGATGATTCTCCCAGGTGACAAGACCCCTCCCCTCCTGCTACCTATAGATTCAGCGCTCATAGCACCCCTTTCCTGAAAAAATGTTTAAAAATTTGTGCCTTTGAGAGACAGATCAGCAGGTAAGGGTGCTTGCTGCCACCGAGCCGAATGACTCAAGTTTGATCTTGGGGAGCCACCGGTAGGAAAGAACAAACTCCACCGGTTGTCTTAGTAAATTGTAAATTTAAAAAAAAAAATTAAAGTAATCTTTTTTCTTTTTTTTTTTTTTTTGCCAGCACCAATCGGAATCCCTGATTTTAACCGGCTGTCCAAAGCTCTGAAAACCTCCAACCACACTTTTAGGATTGTCTAAGCTTGTAATTTTCAAACTGTCATCGTAATTTGCCTCACAGTAGTTTTCTTCTCCCTTGACTGGGTGGATTTTAGTCTCAGTAGCAGAAATGAACCCATGTGGCCCTTCACTTTGTTGAAAGGTGGCAAGAAAAATCTGTCATCTGACCAGGACAGATCTAGAGAAGGAAGTAGATTGCATTGTAGCAGGAGGAAATTAGGTTAGAGATAAGGAAAGACATTTTCCCGGGGCTGTCAGGCCAATTAAGACAGTAGAGGGCATCTTTGCACTGCCAAGACAGCACATGGAGGTTCTTTGTGAATAAGAAAGCCCAGACTGTTGGCTCCCACTGTTTAGGTTGTCAGAGAAAACGGCCTGGGGCCAGGAGGCTGGATTTACTGACTGCAAGAACCAAGAATCCAGAAACTCAAGCACCAACTTACCCACAGTGTTCTCTTTGTTCTCAGAGGCCCCTCCTCCCCATGAATCCATAAACATTCCAAAAACAAACAAACAACCCCCCCCAAAATAAAACCTCAAATCAAACTCAGCTTGTAAATGAATCTGCCCTGTAGGTATATAGCTCTATGTACTTGGCATGTGTGAGACCCAGATTTTAACAAACAGTGGCAAAGCCTCCATCCCCCACCCCCTTGAGTAGGGCACTTGAGGCTCTGTCCCAAGTCAGACAGACTGTGGAAGACTTAGTGTCTCATCCAAACTCAGCCTACACCTGGGAGAAGTGCAGCAGGCCAAGTTCCCATACAAATGTTTTGGGGCACTGAAAATCCATAGAGCAACATCTTCCATCAGCAGACATTAATAGCATGCCTACCGTGTGTCATCCCAGTGCTAGGGACACAAAGGACAGAAGCAGCTGCAGACACTACCCACAGACCAAAGGTGACCAGCGAAGACTCTGACTGGCAATCAGGCACTCCCTCCCTCCCTTTCTCCTGCCTTGCTTTCCTAGGCCTGACCTGTCATGAGGCAAGTGAGCCACCAGAGGGCAGCAGAAGAGTTCAGACCGAAATTGGCTCCAGTCCTGGCTGGAACTGTCTCCAGTGACTTTTCAGACATTGTCTTGTATTTTCCCACCACTAGGATAGCTACAGTCTGTCTAAGAGGTCATTTTCAAGGGCCACCACTAATGATCCAGGGAACATTTTTTAATCCTCTTGGGAAACATGCTTAGTCACTTAATTCTCCCCACATCACCACTGAGGAACAGGGGCACAATTTGCTCCCAATTACAGAGATAGGCTTAAGCATTAATAGGAACACTGGCGCCTTTATGGTCTCAAGCCTCCGTTCATGGATCGACCTTCTTGGGGAACAGTGAAGCCGAACCCTGCCTGGTGACTTCTAGAAAGCATGAAGGAAGCCCCTATCCTCACCTCTTTGTTGATATCCAAGTCATAGTCTTGTGGCTCCAGGTCCAACTCCGTGACAGGTGTGGCTTGCACTTTCAGCCAGCCCTCCTCTTTGTCTTTTCTGTCCCCCTGCGCAGCCCGCTCCAGCAGCTGCAGGTCAAAATCTTGTTCTCTCTTCCACTGGCAACAGAAGAGAGGGTTAACCTCACTTCCCGACCCATTAAAGAGCCACACAGGGCCCTGAGGCCTGGGATCCTGGGAAGATGGACTTTTGAGACGTTAGGTAAGTGTCATAGCTGTGTGTGTAACTGAAAACAAGGCCCCTGCCATCGTCCTGTGGCCTCTTCCACACTGCTGGCTGTGCTCTGATCTAGAACCTTGAGTATTCTAATGTGCATCCTTAGGGTACTAGAGGAAGACCCATGACAGTTGTCCACAGGCATCCAAAATGTTCCCAGGTAAAAGAGGGTGACCTGCCCCTCTTAAATACCCCTCCCCCCAAAGCCTTCTGGCTTAGGAGCCATTCACTCTGGGCAGATATACCAACAGTGAGGAAAAATAAACCCTTCACAGCCTTCAAGCTCTTAGGGATGACCTCTCTGCTGAGAGTTCAGGGACGGTCTGATGCAGAGTTGCTGAACCTGCATCCCAGCGTTGGTAGAGAGTTCCAATCAGTTCCAAGGAGTTTGTTGGCCACCAGTGTAGCAAACTACTGTGGAAAATGGTAAGACATTTTCCTTAAGCTAGAAAACAAACTAAAACTGAAACTAAAAGATGGATCAGATGGAATTGCTCCAAGGCTGTTTCACAGTGGCAACTTTGTGAAAAATCTACCCAAGCACGTCTGCGCAGCTCCAAGATGGCTTCCTGTTCACTTCAGACCTCTGACCTTAAAAGAACAAAGGACTCTCTTGTGAGGATGAGCTGATACTTATGCCTCAGGTTACCTCCTCCGTCTTACTCCATTCACCTCACAATACCCCAGCAGCCAAAGATGCTTCACACCCCACCCATGCTCCAAGCCCATCGCCATGTCAGCATGTTCCACACATTCATGCACAAGCTCAGGTTCTCCATAGCAAACCAATTGAATTGTGTGTGGCGATGGTTTTCCAATTAGTTTGGAAGACTTAGGCAATTGAAGTTCAGGGATAAATATAATGGCTCACAAAGAAAACACACAATTCCTTACACGCTCACAAGTGCTCAAAAGAGACAAGTCCTCATTTAAACCCAGCCTGATTGCTTCCACAAACAGCAAAAGTTCACCGCACTCTGCAAAGTACCCTGCGGAAGAACCACGCCAATCCATCATGGGAAGCAACATTTTTATTGGCGTTGATGAGACTTACACAAGCCTTTTTCCCCCCAAAGAAAAAGTACAAGGTATGGGAGTTATGGATCTGAAATACTCTCTGTACGCCAGACAGCAGGTTGTAGAAGGTCAGGGTTACTCCATATGGTGTCTACTTATAATACTTAAAAGTTAATGGGTGTATAGCTTTTAAAGACATTATTCTAGTCATTTGGTGAGTAACAGCTGCAGAGAGGCCCTCTGAATAGTTTATTTTGTTATCTATTCAAGTTACTAAATCAGAATTACAGAAGCTTTTCCATAAGGAATCATATGATTGGATAGGAGGAATTACCATCAAACGGCCTCAGACTATTGCACTCTCTAAAGTTGATGTTTCCTGTCCAGTATAAGGCATGGAATCGGTAAATCCCCAATGCCCAGATCTCTGCTAATGACTGTGGTCCTCACAGAGCAGCTTTTGGGATGAGTAAATTACCAGTCAGTTGGCCTACACAAAGCAGAGCAGCGGAAAGGTAAGCCACACCTAGGAATGCCCGCTAGGCTAGGGAGCCGTGAGCTGCTAGTACAAGCCTGGTCAGAGATAGCACTGGTCAGTTAAAGAGGGGCCAGTACCAGTTCAGAACGTCTGTAAAGACAATCAGGCAGGGTTAGAGGCGATGAGCGGCGGACACTAGAAGCGTAGGAGCTTGTGCAATGAATTAGGGAGGGAGCAGTCAGGCTAGAGGGCTGGGGAACTGGAGGCTCCAAACCTAAAAGCCAAATGGAATGTCCCCACAATGGGCCTAAGGCAACCGTGGGCAGGTGCAGCGTCAGCCATCAGGGGCAGCACCAATTTCCCCAGCCCTCCTGAGTACCTGAGGCCTCAGCACTGTGGGCTGTGGGAGGCCACCAGCACCTCAGGGTTGGGGACGCCAACCCTTATTCAGTTGCCTCCCCTGGCTGCAGTATCTGCTTGGGGGATTAGGAGGCTGTGTGGTTGACTTGTACATCATACTCTTCCTCCCCATCTTCCTCTACTTGAATCCTACATTCTCAAGTCCTTAATTCAGCCCAGAGCCTCCTCTCACTTAGTGTGGAGAAAGGGTGAGGCCTCTGCTGCTAGATCCTCCCCACTACTCTGTTTCCCGGTCATCCTCTGGCCAGCTCACACGTGCAGCTGGGGTTGTGGACAAGCAGCCCCTCGGGATGTTCTCTCAACCATGTAAGTCACCCTGGGAGGTGATGTGTGTCTGCTTGGGGGACTTGGGGAAGTTCTGGCCTCTGTCCCAGCCCCCGCTAACATACTGAGCCAAGGTCTGCAGGCAGTGGCTGGCTGAGGTATCGGGCTGAGAGCAGACCCGCCCTCTCTCCTTGGCTCAGGGTCCTCTTGCGCTCCCGGACCAGAGCCTTCTGGTGTCGCTTCATCCGCTCCAGCTGCTCCTCTGCACTCATCTTGCCCTGCTGGTGGTCTCCCGAGTACAGGCGCTCCAAGGCACTCTTGGGTCTCTGAGGAGGAGGTGAGACACAGATAGATGTGGGGCGAGAGGCACTGCTCCTTCCTGCTTCTACTGCAGGGTCTCAGGTAGCCGAGGCTGGCCTTAATTCACTACTTGGCCAAGGATAACCTTAAACTCCTGACCCTCCGAGCTGTTCCTCTCAAATGCTGGGATTACAGGTGTTGACAATTAAACCTGATTTATGCAGTGCTGGGGATCGATCAAACCCAGGGGCTTGCACATGCTAGGCAAACATTCTACCAATTAAGACACACCCCTGACCTCTCCCTGCGTAGTCTCTTTCTCATACACTCTTTGGGTTCATCTTAGCCACAGAAAATCACTTCCTCTAGTTACTCAATGCTCCTCATCCTAATGAGTTTTCTGGGCAGAGGCTGACCAAGGCTGGGCCTACCCGGCTGAGTCGACAACCTGCACTCCAGGGTGAACCTAGGGTACAGGTCTCTTGGACTTCCCATGGTCCTGACAGGCTTGGCAGTCATTAGAAAATAGAGATGGCAGTGTAATGGCCTTTTTGGTGAGTGGTGTGTGTGTGTGTGTGTGTGTGTGTGTGTGTGTGTGTGTGAGAGAGAGAGAGAGAGAGAGAGAGAGAGAGAGAGAGAGAGAGAGAG
>NW_021604749.1:2522346-2528066 GCF_004785775.1 Grammomys surdaster | reverse complement strand
AGAGAGAGAGAGAGAGAGAGAGAGAGAGAGAGAGAGAGAGAGAGAGATCCTAAGTTCCCATGGCTCCCTGGTCACTGCCACCCCAGGGCCTTCTATGGAGTGTGAGTCCCTCCACATCCCACAGCCACTTACAGAGAAGGTCGCACTGCTGTTTTCGGCATTCAGACCTCTCCGGAGTGTGACATAGGGAGCGATGGTGGACGACTGCTGGAGCCTGGACGTGGAGCCCGAGAGCCCTTAGCAAGGAAGAAAGACTCAGGTGTATGTGTGCGGTGGTTGGACACACCCCAAGCCTCCCTAATCACTCTCACACACACCCCTCTCCTGAGGGACCAAAGAGCCCTGCAAACAAGCCCCTAGTCCTGGTCTTTCCATCTCGGGTCTAGATGAGGCAGGACACACAGAGAGAAGAGGGTTGGCCTGGGTGGCTTTTGTCCCTACAGAGTTGTGCACCGCCCTAGCTCTGCTTCCATGCAACAAGTGCTGGGCTACAGCAGGCGGAAAGGGATACAAGAACCTTCATCCTCCCGCTTCATGGAGAGTCCAGCTAAGGATAAACAGGGAGCCCACTGAAGAGATTATGAGCTGAAGAAAGGACTCCCTGAGTCTCAAGCTGACACAGGTCTGATATGACATCATTGCTGGTTCCCAGCACCCCAGCCTGAAGGCTGCCATGATCTGGAGCCAGAGCTCTGAGACTGGTGCCCCCTCTGTGATCAGCTAACTAGCAATTGCTTAATTTCTCTTACCTTCAGTTTCTTTTGCCTTAACTTTGGGTATTGGATATATATATATATTACATGCAAGAGTTATGTGGACAGTTGTGAACCACCAAGTAGGTGCTGGGAATTGAATCTGGGTCCTTTGAAAGAACAGTCAGCACTCTTAACCACTAAACAGTCTTTCCAGTCCCTGCCTCCGTTTCTTGATCTCTAAAATGGGAATCATAACAGCACCTGCCTACCATCACTGCTGAGTATGAATGAGGCTCATACAGAACAGTTCAGCTGTGTCAGACTTTAAGGCAATCACTGTTGTTGCTCTTGGAGCCAAAAAAGGGGAGGAAAACCAAACGACTCCTGAAGTCAGATCAGTCCTCCCTCTCAGCAATCACAGCTAGATCTAAGCTGCAGGCCAGGATCTGAGGTCTGGGTAGAGGCTGTGAGTGTGTGCAAGAGTGAGATTCCTGAAGGGTTCACAGAGTCTTGCTTACCTCTACCTGGCAGCGTCTGATACCTGCTCTCAGAGCCCACAAGGCCCAAGGAGGGCTGAGGCACGTCCCCACTGAGGCTGGCCAGCTCTGGCTCACTCACATAGGACCGGAGCTCCACCTGTTGACAGAGTCTGAGGCTATCAAGTCATTAGTGTCACACCACCCCTTCCGCTCAGTGGACACGCCTAGTCTTCACAGCTTACCTTCAAGTCCCCGTTCACACACTGGCCCTGCTCCCGGTCCCTCTTCCTCTCGTCCGACTGTCGTTTCAGTCCACGCACAGATGTGTGCCGAATGATGGTGGCTTCTCTTGGCAGAGGTGGCACAGCCGGGGGCTGGTCCTCTGGGCTGTAGAGTTCAGGAAGTGGTGGCCTGGGAGGTGCCTCGTCTTCCTGTTCAGAAAGAGAATCAGATCCAGTGTCCAGAGGGATAGAATTGGGGGTGCTCTTACGAGGCACTTCAATGGGTCAGCCACTTCAGACGCATACTACCACCCCAGCCAAGGAAGCTGAGGGGCAACCTCCATTCCAACTCTTCTCTTTGATATGACATGCTTTCTAGTTTCAAAGTGCTACCAGTGACAGTGTGTCCCCAGCTCCAGCACCTGGTGTCCTGGATCTACGTTCTTGGCAGTGTCAAACGACACCTGCTTCCTCAGCATGTACAGCAGGGGAGGTAGGATGCTGACGACCACTTCTGAGATAGTGACAGCACCCACCCCAGGGACAGACATCTACCAGCCCTACAGTGTTCAGCCTGAGCAGACTCCGGGTGGTTCCACACATAGACCTGGGTCCTTCTGCATGTGGGGTGGAGAATCTGTTTATCAGTCAGCATCCTGTTATTGTTCTTGGAAATGAACCTTCTTACAAAGTCTCTCCTTTCCGACTAGCAGACTGAGGAGGGGGCAGGAGAGGCGGTTGCTCACTTCCTGAGAGGAAGGGGACAAGGGCCAGTCTCCTTGGTACTCAATGTACTTGCTGGGTTCTTGGGGGCTATGGTTCTTCCATGCCAGGAGACCTCATTGCCAAGAAAACTCACTCCCTGATGACAGCTGTGCCTCTTCCTCCTTAACTCTCCCCTCCTTACTCCAGTCTGACCTTCTATTTCAGAATTTCACAGAATTTAGGAGAGTGTCCAAGCTGGTTTTGCAAACAATTCCCAGCATTTTTTGAGGGAAAAACATTTCACATTTTAGTATGTTTGCACATGTGTGTCTGTGTGCACAAATGTGGGCATATACATGCCATGGTGTGCAAATGCAACATGTGGGAGTTTGTTCTCTTCTGCTTCCATGTGGGTCTTGGGGTTTCTAACTCAGGTTAGGCTTGGCAGTGAGGGCCTTTATCCGCTGATCCACCTCACTGGTCTCCTATCTGCAGCCTTTGAAAGCAAGCACTTCATTGGTGGGCAAAAGGCAAGCCATCTGCCTAAGACAGGCACAGGCTTCCTAGAATCAGCAGTTCCCAACCCTGACAAGCCATCAGAATCACTAGTATCCAGAAACCTCTCCACAAAGATAAGCCCAGAATACCCATTGTCTGTGACTGAAGAGAATGGCTAGAGATAGGGTAGCTGGGGGACGTTTTCTTAGACACTTTCTCTGTGGTTCTTGTTCCTGTGTTCTTTGAAATTACCATGACTGGTTTTTCTTTTTATTTATTTATTCAGGTTTTTTTGAGACAGAGTTTCTCTGTTACGCCCTGACTGGCCTGGAAATCAGAGATCTACCAGCCTCTGCCAGGATTAGAGGCATGTACCACCACGCTGAGACCATTTCTAGTTTTTAAAATGGTAGTAAGTTAAAGAAACAATGTGGGATCTCTGCACTCAACAAGACTGAGGAACTGCACGGTGTAGCTGTGTTCTATCCTGGCATAATTCAAGTGAGGAGGGATGCAAACATGGTGAGACAAGGAAAGAAACAGGCCAGGGAGCTATACAGATGGCAAGACCCACCAGCAGCAAGGGAGGAGCCACGAGGTTCGAGGCCTTCTTGTGATGGCCACACTCTGCTTATTGGTGTTGGCGTAGCAAGGATGGTGGCCTGATTATGATTCGCTGACACATTTTAATGTCGTTTTTCAGAACAGATATTTTTTAAAAACTATGCATTACATGTAGGTGCATGTATCCACATGTGGGTGTGTGCATACGAGAGCAAATGTCCTCAGAAGCCAGAGGCTTCAGATCTCCTGCTGTGGGTGCTGGGAACCAAACCTCCATCCTCTCAAAAGCAGCAAGTGCTCTCAATCACTGAGCTATCTGTCAAACCCCAGATATTTCATTAAAAAAAAAAAAAAATCAAAGGCAGGTGGCGGTGGTGGCACACGCCTTTAATCCCAGCACTCAGAAGGCAGAGGCAGGCACGTCTCTGTGAGTCCAAGGCCAGCCTGGTCCACAAAGTGAGTTCCAGTATAGCCAAGGCTACACAGAGAAACCCTGTCTTGAAAAACAAAAAACAAATTTGATATTTATTTTATGTGTACGGGTATTTTGCCTGCATGCATGTCTAGGAACATAAATCCTCAATGCCAAAAGGCATCAGCCTCCCTGGAACTGGAGTTACAGTCAGTGCTGGCTGCCATACAGGTGCTGGGAATTGAACCCAGGTCCTCTGCAAGAGTAGTCAGTGTTCTTAACTGCAGAGCCTCCTCTCTAGCCCCAGGACAGTTATTTCTGTTACACACAGGTGAATGTCTAAAACAAGCAAACAACCATACAAAATAATAAAACTGAGGCTGTCAACACTAGCTGCTTTTCCAGAGGCCCCAGATTCCATCATCTGCTCCAGAGAAAGTTGAAGTAGCTCAGAGAACTGAGAGACTAGCCAAGGACCCAGTGAAAAACTGAGGACCGGAACCTCAGTGCCCTGGCTCGCAGGCTAGCACCTTTCCCTCTGTGCCCAGCTCTGACTGCCAGGCACCTTGCTGCACATCAGCAGCCTCCTCTCCGTCAAGGCTGCTCTGGTCTGCACCTCATATCGGGCTTTGGGCAGGAGATCTCAAAATGCAGCAAAACCAGCGATTCTGCCAATGCAGCTTCTATGAGCCATTACCCATGCTGAGGCAGACTCTGCAACGATGCAGGTGTTAGGAGTCACTCATGTTGCTGTAAGTCACACTTCACCCCTGCTGTAAGGAACCCCAATAAACTCACTGGTCACCAAGCTGTACTTGGGTGGAGTCATTTCTCTGGTATGTTGTCAGTGTCTTATGTGAGGTGAATAGACTTGTGTTCATATCTCTGCAGGAAGTCATTCAGCACACCCTCAGCTCCTAGCTGCCATAGCTTACCGCCTGAGGCTTTGCCTTGGTTGGTGACTGCAGAGGAGACATCACTTTCCTCAGCTGGGGCGGGTGAGGTCGGTATGGCACATAGGTCTGCAGCTGAGGAAAGAGTCGGACCTCCAGAGGTGTCCGCACGGGGCTGGTGGGAGGGCTGGGCTGCAGGGCCGGCTTGCTCTCGGTTGGAGAGAGTGAAGGCACAGATGGGTGAGGGAATAAAGGCACCGTCTTTCTTTCTGAGGGTATGGGCAGAAACAATACAAGGGTGGAGTGGAGACTGTCTCAGTGCACAGGCCATTCCACCTGCCCCTCTGTGTCCTACACCAGGAAGATGGCTGACTGTCTTACCTGGATTTTTGACAGATCCCACCAGGACTCTGTAGTTCTCTTTATTCACACTCAGGCCTGCCATGACATCTTCAATCCTCCACAGATCCTTCTGTATCTGTGACTTCTCCTGGGGAACACAGGGGCCTGGTTCAGGATCTTCTTGGCTCCTCACTAGAAGTTTCTTCTGAGGATTTGTCTTAGTCAGAGTCCTTTACCATAGGGGTGGCACAACCTTTGGAACCTGCCAGGGCCCACTCAAAGTCTGCTTGAGAGCAGACCAGTGAGGGATGCTGGGGTAAGCAGTGTTCACCAGCTCAACTGGCCTACTTTACCTAACTTAAAAATAGATTGTCTCAAACAGCATAGGATGAACTTAAATGATGCATGCAACACCTAGTCAGTCTCACAGAGATGGAAAAGAACAGGGGAGCCTGGACCAGAGGAGGGGAGGGAGAAGAGAACAGATTTTCAGTTTCACAAGATGGAAAATTTTAGAATATGGCTGCACAACATGTGAACTGACTTATACTACTCAAGTGTACTCTTAAACACAGTTGGGATGCCTGGTGTGGTGTCACACACACCCTTATTGCCAGCACTCAGGAGGCAGAGGCAGAGGGGCAGAGGCAGAGGGGCAGAGGGGCAGAGGCAGAGGCAGTTCTGGCCTACATAGTTGAAGGCCAGCCAGGGAGACATGATGAAACTCTAGCTTAAGAAAAAAAAAATAGGCTGGGCAGTGGTGGCGCACACCTTTAATCCCAGCACTTGGGAGGCAGAGGCAGGCGGATTTCTGAGTTCGAGAGTTCGAGGCTAGCCTGGTCTACAGAGTGAGTTCCAGGACAGCTAGGGCTACACAGAGAAACCCTGTCTCGAAAAACCAAAAAAAAGAA
>NW_021604749.1:2489316-2522246 GCF_004785775.1 Grammomys surdaster | reverse complement strand
GAAAGAAAGAAAGAAAGAAAGAAAGAAAGAAAGAAAGAAAGAGAATTGAGATTAGCATTTCAAGTTTAAGGCCAACCTGGGTCATGTAGTGAGACTTTTTTCAAAAAGCCATGGGCTACAGATCTACCTCAGCAACAACTAGAAACAACCATTGGGCCTATTTTAGCGACAGTAGTCACTCAGGATGTTCAAGCCATTACAGTAGTATTATGGAATGTTTCTAATGAGGAGAATGAAGGGAGTGGGGAGGGGGGATAACAGTGGGAGAAAGGCAGAGTCTAGGGATTCTCCGAGGTCATCCCTGAACCAGAGGCAAGAGTCTCCACACTGTCCTCAGCACCTCTCAAAGCCACCTATGAGTGAGTCCGGGACAGCAGATCCATGGGAAAAGAAAAAAACAAAATTCCCCAGAGAAGTTCCTTGGTTTCCTAGGGTTAGGGGGACATCCAGAGTTCACATATTCACTAAGTGACCCGAAAGAGGAACCTAGATCAGAATCCCATCATGATTTAGCAAGCCCAGATCTCAAAGTGGCACAGCATGGTATCTTGTGCACAAGAAGCCTCCAGGAACACTTGCTGAATTCAAATACACCAAATCTATGTCAGAGCCCCCAAAAGGGACAGATCTGCAGTAGAGCTCGAAAACAGGCCATTTTCTATTTTAAAAATTTGAGGGGCCGGGCGGTGGTGGCGCACGCCTTTAATCCCAGCACTTGGGAGGCAGAGGCAGGTGGATTTCTGAGTTCGAGAGTTCGAGGCTAGCCTGGTCTACAGAGTGAGTTCCAGGACAGCCAGGGCTACACAGAGAAACCCTGTCTCGAAAAACCAAAAAAAAAAAAAAAAAAAAAAAAAAAAAAAAAAAAAAAATTTGAGGGTAGGGTAGAAGCCCACCCTGCAATATGAGAGAGCACAAGCCAGCTAGAATGTCCTGACTTTTGTTTTTTTCCTCTGTGTAGTCCTGGACTTCCTATAGACCAAGCTGGCCTTGAACTCAGAGATCTGATCACCTCTGCTATCCAAGCTTGGGATTAAAGGTGTTCACCACTCTGCCCTCTGAATATTCTGACTTTAAGCTAAAGCCATTTCTTCCGATTTGGCCAGGAGCCAGAGAGATCGGGACCAGCCAGCCTGGCTCCCAAAACACAAATGAGCATAAATGAGAGAAGAGAAGACTCCAGGGACTGATTCACACTTTCTCCTCAGGCCATCGAGTGACTACTAGAAGCAAGACAGAGAGGCTGGACTTCCTGCTTAGGGAATCCAGGAGAAATTCGCCCTTGACCTCCAAAGTGAGCTCCAGGTGGGTACAGGGACTGAACTGGGTTCTCTTGGCTCTGCTCTTTTAAAGGATCAGCTCTTTCCCAAACACTGAGAGTTAGGCACTGAGAGCAAAGAGTTTCCTGCTAATGTAGAGCTTGGGAAAGCTGCTTGGGAGAGCCCACAGCCCTAACAGGCTAGTGATGGAGATGAGGGAGGTGACAACCCTCTTTCTTGGTCACCTGGAAGAAAAAGGCTCTCCTGTGTTGCTCCTGCAGGGTCTGCTTTAGCTGTTCCACATCCTTTTCCAACTTCAGGTACTCGTTCCATGCGTTTTCCATCTCCTATTGGCAAGAAAACACTTCTGGTCTCCAGATGCACCCTCACCTTGTCCCCTCCCAGCCTCAAGGATACCCACCACAACTTGCTACCCCCTAGGCAGAGGGGGAGGGGGAAGGCTTGAACACCATGGTAGAAAGGAGATGGGAGTGGGTGACCCTGGCCACCTGTGCTGTCCACTCTCTCCCCCACCCCCAAGATGGTTTCCCTCCCTGCCCTGGTAGGAAGGTCCACACTAGACTGACAGCCCCAACAGTGGAAATTCTGACATCTTAGAATAAATACACTGTAGACTTCTCCAAGAATCTGGGACTCCCTCAACTATCCTGATAGAAAGAAGCCTAGGATACAGATAGAGTCAGACATGATACCCTGCATAAGTCACCACCAGGAGCCAGTGTCATGTCCTCACCCCTGGCCTCATCTCAGTAGCAGGGGAGATAGGAAAAGAACCATGGCCAGCCCCCAGGGGAAGTGCCTGTTGCCTCTTTACCCTCTACATACCGTGGACTCTCTGCAGAGCTCCGCACGGATGTGGACGAGGTCCTCCTGCAGGAGCCTCTGCTGGCAAGTGATCTTCTCCAGGTGCTGTGGCTGGTCTCGGTACTGCTCTGTCTGTCTGTGCAGCACCTCCAGCACAGATTCTAGCTGGTCCTGTTCCAGAAAGGGCCAAGTGCAAGAAGATGGCAGGGCTATCCCACAAGGAACCAGACAACTGAGGTCAAAGAGGTGAACTGAACTTGAATAGACACGGGGCCTTAGGCAGCAGGTCACTGGCCATGAGCCAAGTCTCAGTAAAGCCCTGCCTCAGCTCTGATTTACAAGGTAGGAGCAGAACCTTCTGCCTCCTTATGAGTATCTAGAAACAAATGGACAAATTGACAGGGAACCTTTGCAAGCTCTTGTGGGGGGAAAAAAAAGCATGTCACAGACCTTCAACACCACAGATATATCTTATTAAAATATGAAAAGAGAAAAGTCAACCTCAGGCCATAAGTGGGGTCCCAGTTCACTCCTGTCTTCCTATCTAGACTTCATTCCTTCCCAGCTCAGATCCCTGGGATAAGGAACCTAGGAAGCAAAAGGCTTTGCCTAGTGTGATGAGGGCCACTTTCTCCAAGGCAGACCTCTGGGTTTCTTGTGTCAAGCTATCAGAGCTACCAAAGAAGCACTTCTCTGCCCAGGCTGACAAATGGGCCAGCACAGAAAGGGGGTACATGAACCAAGCAGACTCTCTTTCTAAAGGAGGGGAGTGTTGAGGTTTGATCTGTTGCTATGTATTGTAATGCTAAATACTGGACCCCAAGATCTAGTTGTCTTAGGGATAAGGAAATCTGCATATACATGAAGTGATGCTATGTAACCTTGTTCCTTAATTTATAACTATTGGTTAAATAAAGATGCGTACAGCCTGTAGCTGGGCAGAAGAGAGGTAGGCGGGACTTCAGTTGCTGGGCTTGGGATCTGAAGCAGAGACCATGAGGAGAGCAGAGAAGTGAAGAGAAGAAAGACCATGGGTGAGTGACTCATGAGAACATGGTCATGAGGGCTGGCCAGTTGGAGTAGGAGCGGCCCAAGCAGGAAATAGCAAGTTCTGTCACGGAGTTATTGACAGGGAAGTAGACAAAATAGCTTAGAGGGTTGCTATCTGCCCAGCTCTAGTGCTTTAAGGCTTGTTTTTGTTTTGTTTTGTTTTGTTTTTCGAGACAGGCTTTCTCTGTATAGCTGGGCTGTCCTGGAACTCACTCTGTAGACCAGGCTGGCCTCGAACTCAGAAATCCGCCTTAAGGTTTATTATAAATATAAAGGTCTTATTTGGGAACTGAATGATCTAAAGTAGGGTAGAAACCCCCAGTTAATTTTAACTATAACAGGGGAGGCTCAGATAGAAGTCTTTGAGGAATACCCTTAGACAAAAAAAAAAAAAAAAAAAAAAAGACTGACTAAAAAAACACCCTTGTTTATTGTGTGTGTGTGTGTGTGTGTGTGTGTGTGTGTGTGTGTGTGTGTGTGTTCTGTATAGCTGAGGATGAAAATTCTGATTTGGAGTCTACCATCTAAGTGCTAGGCTTATAGGCGTATGCTAACCATACCTGTTTTATGTGATACGAGGATATAAGCCAGGGCTTCACACATGTTAGGCAAGCACTCTATAGTTTGTTACACCCCTAACCTCTCCTGTTGATTAATGCTAACACAAGAGTGCAAATACTGTGTCAGCAAAGCCAAGACAGGTGCAGTCCTCCCACCCATCCCACTACTATGCAGAAATGATGCATACTTTATTCTCCTTGAGAGCTCGGATCTTGTCTTCCAAGTCCTGGAGTATCCTGTCTTGTTCACAGAAGATGCTCAGCTTGACCTATGAGGAAGAACGAGTTGGAGAGGGCTGGGGGAAAGGGGTGAGAACATGGCGTATGGCATCGGGAATAAGAGCAGAAAGCCTCTGGCCAGAAAATATGGAAATGCTTCGGGAAGATGCCCAGGTCCAGGTCAGGAGGTGGCCAAGGAGCCAGCCTGTCACTGGTAACTCACATCAATGTCACTTTCGGCGATCTTCATGGGCTTCAGACTTCGATCCTTAAGAAGGTCTCGGCCTGTCATCTGGGAGGTGAACAATTTACTATTAACGCGGTGTGTGGAGCCAAATAGCAGGAAGGAAGGTTAGTCCTGTGGCGGATGGATGTGGAAGTCTCAGCAGAGGCGGGAGGCTCGTGGCACAAAATGGGCAAGAACTTGAGCACCATCTGCACGGTTTTAATGCCTGCTTCATTTTATGGAAAAACTGAAACCTGTTGGTGATCCTAATAGAACTATTAAATTAAAGAAAATGCAGGTGCTCAAGTGCAGGGTCATCAGTGTACCCCAAACGAGCATGACACATTCCCATGAGGCTTTGGAAGTTCCCCATTTGTAAGAGAGGCCTGCTGCTACAACTAGGGACAAACACAGTTTGTCCAGTTGTTGACCAGGTCTCTGTTTCAGGTCTCTGAGAAGCCACCTTCCCCAGGGACAAGGCCAGTCTTCCTTATCCTACACCACTAAAAGATCCAGCCAGAGAGGGAAGGGACCCAGGTCAGAGACAGCCAGTGGTTTAAGATTCACATCCAGACAACAAGGCTTGGCTGTGCTCCAGTGAGTTGCAACCTGTCTTACCACCTCAACAAAGCAATGAACAAGTCACCCACACCTCCAGGCCAGTAGAACATCCCAGTTCACATCCCCAGTCAACTGTAAGCAGGCAGCTTGCTGCCTTCCTGTTCTCACTGACCCCCGAGAAGCTGATTCCAACTCTATCCCATGCTTCTCTTTCCACGGGCACCTTCCTTTGATAGACTGTAAAGATGTTGGCTTCTGTGGCCAAGGCAAGGCCAGGTTTAATGCACCTCAAGTCAGTCAGCCCTTCTCTGTTCTGTTTTGCAGCTCTGACCAGTAGACATGGAGAACAGGGTAACCATAGCAGAGGCAGGTAGTGTGTGCTAGGCAGAGGACCCAAGGATGGATAGACAGACAATTGCTGGAGTGATAGCATTTGCTCTCTCCCCATTCCATCTGGAAGGCCCAAGAAGTTTGCCAGTGTGAGTCAGGAGTCAAAAGTGCTGTCATTTTCTTATTAACCACAGCCATGTGCCCAACTGCCCTACGACCTCACTCAGAAAGTCCAAGCCACTACCAAATGACTTCTTCAAAAGATTATTTATTTATTTTGGTTTTTCAAGATAGGGTTTCTCTGTGTATCTCTGGCTGTCCTGGAACTCACTCTGTAGACCAGGCTGGCCTTGAACTCAGAAATCCACCTGCCTCTGCCTCCCAAGTGCTGGGATTAAAGGCATGAGCCACCACTGCCTGGCACGCATATTTGTTTTCTATATATGGTGTTTTGCCTGCATGTATGTCTGTGTATTATATCCTATGCATGGGTCTATATATCAATGGAGGCCAGAGAGGTTGTTGGATTTTTGGTAACTGGAGTTACAGACATGTAAGTTGCTATGCGGGTTGGGAACAGAACCTGAGTCTTCTGAAGAGAAGCCAGTGCTCTTAACCACTGAGCCATCTAACTCTAGAAGGCAAATGACTTATTGCTTTGAGCTGAGGACTGCTTCCGTTTGGTCACACAGCAGCGGGCAGGGACCCTGGCCTTAGTTATTTTGTGGTAGAGCCTGAATATAAGGCCTGGCATATGGGGAAGAGCTCGACAAGCATCATGGAATTCCTTGGGGTCTACGCAGAGTGTATACAAACAGGCATAAACATAGTTAGAACATATGGAGCCCCGAGGGGAGGGCTGTGAGTCGGCCTCTTCTCCGAAGAAGCTGGCTTTGGCTTGTTAACCAGCTAGAAATCACTTTCAAAATGAGGTGCACTCTGGGGATTTCCCCCAGCAGACTCTTCCCCCTTTTCCCCTGAAGCTTTTTGTTGAAGCTGCTTAAATAAGGCAGAGGATCTAACTGAGCAACGCCTCATTTATCCAGCACCATCAGGAAAGAACTGAAGTATCTACACACGAAGGCATTCTGAGGAAGAAAAATCTGAATTAAACCTTCTGGTGGCGACCCCTCTGGAAGTGTGCCCTTTACTGCTGTCCTCAGTGACTCTGGAACCAACCTTTTGTTTCTCTCTCCCTCCAGGGATACCCACATTCCCTCTTTTCCAAGAAATAAGCATCTCTCTGTTCTCTCGGCTGTGGGTGGTGTTTATAGGATGTTGGGAGCTAGGAATTCAAAGTCCTTGCCTTTCTTTCTTCCTTTTGTGTGGGTCTGGTGTCCTTCAGCGTGTCCCTCTCACACAGGGTGCCTGTCACTGCTGTGGGGCTTAGAGTATCGAATTATAATGATGTTTGCTCATTTCTCCTCTCCAGACATATTAACCACATTAGGGGGGCACTGTGGAGACTAGGATGCATTTTCTCTCTATCCTTGAAGCTCAGCCAGGACCTGGCATATGGAAGAGATCTGGAGAATGTTAGCTGAGTGAGTTCATGAACATGTCAAAATCAGACAGGCTGGTTTGGCTTCCGGTGGAGTAAAAGTCACAGGCGACAGAGTACCGGCTCCCTGAAAGACTTATACTCCTCAGAGGTCCTTCAGCTTAGCTCTGTTCCAGAGAAAGGATGCTCTGATGAGCAGTTACAGACACGGGTAGTATATGTCAGTTAAATTTCCCTTTTTAAATTGCACTCAGTGGTAACAGGATTTCTATCCACTTAAAACATCAACAAATGTCCCCAGTATCTGTCACCAGAAATATCAAAGGCCTCAGGTTCCCATTCATCTTAAAGAATCTCTACATAGGAAGAGACTTGGCCCCTGGGCCACCCCACCTCTTGTCTACTACATCAGAACATGACACCTGCCCCCTAGTCTGCAGTCTTGCTCAGAATGCTCCAAGAGCTCGCTACATTGCAGAGGAGACTTAGGGTGGCAATCCAGTTCCAAACTGGGACCTGCATGTTAACATCCTGTCCCCAGAAAAGGCAGAGACAGTGAAATCTAAGGTTTCTCTAAAGTTAACAATTGTTGTTCCCTCCCATAAACTCATGCTCAGCCCTAGGGATGTGGAGGCAGACAAGTGAAGATGGAGACACAACGAAAGCTGGTGGCAAGCCAGGCAAGCTCCCCACCCCTCTGCAACACAAAAGATGGAGCCACAGGACACCACAGATGAGCGGCTCAGCCACAAGGCTGAAGAGAGCTTTGGGTTAAAGAAAATCAACCAAAATGACTTGCAGGAAGCGTGGGGCAGTCAGGAGAGCAACTGCTTAAGCAAGTGATGATGCCGGCCCTGAGCCAGAAGCAATGGAATGGCCCCGCCTGGAGACACGGATCTGATCATCTTACGCTTCTCCTGGGCCGACAGCCCCGTGCTGACTTCTTCAGCACTTTGTAAAGCACGTTGATCAAAGGTTCATTATTTTTAATCTGTTCCAAACAGAAAGGCAAATACAACAAAACGTAACAGGTGAGACATTCGACAACACTTGAAGCAGCCACAGTCTGGGGGCTAGAGAAGGGGAACCTCAGAGTGAGGTGTGCAGACAGTTAAGACAGGTAAGCCTTGGTGGTGTGAGCTCCCAGCTAGGGACTCCCTCTAAAGAACTGGCCTAACCAGTTTTGCTTGCTTGGGGGCCCCTGTGTGGGCTGACCATGCACAAGGGCCACTTCCTGGCTCACTTCCTTCCTGGTTCAGCCTCAGGAAGGTGAGGAGAAGCCTGACAGAAGAGATCTGCTTCTTCCTGACTGCCTCACCAGACTCTGTAACACCCGGAAACTCAGTTTATGCATTCATCTCATTTCTAACAACTATTTCCAACAGAAATTTCTCGGACTTCAACTCCATACTTGGGTGCAGCTAAATGTTCATGCCTAACCAGAGGACCCAAGTGCTTACAATCGGTGCTATATATAGTCTGTCAGGCCTTGAGATGGCTCAGTGTGCAATGCTGTCACTGAGCCTGAGGACCTGAGCTTAATCCCCCAGAGCCATATGGTGGAAGGAGAGAACCAGCTCCTGCAGGTTGTCTCTGACCTCCACATGCAGGCCTTAGCATACACCTCCATACACACATGCACACAGACATGTTAAAGAAATGCAAAGAAAGAAAACACTGTCTCCACCCACTAGGTGGGCACATCCCAAGCCAACAAAGTTTTATATTTATTACAGTGTTGGAAATGGAACCCAGGGCCTCATGTACACTAGACAAGTACTTTACCCCAAGTTACACCTCCAGCTTGGCATCAGAATTCCTACTCAAGCGTTCCACCTTTACTGTGTACAATCACCTGGAATGCTCGGGCTCTACCCTGGAGGGCCCAGTTGAACAGGTCTGGACTAGGACTCAAGATCTGGCATTCCTAACAGATTCCCAGGTATTGATGGTGTGACTGGTCAGGAACCATACTTGAGAGCCACACTTCCGAGATGTAGCTCAGTTGGTTCTGTGCTTGTCTAGCATTCCCAAAGCCCTGGGCTCCATCTAGTACCATATAAAGTGGACATAGACGTACCTACAAAACCCTAGTACTCAGGAGAAAGAGGCAAAAAGATACAAGTCCAAGGTCATTTGGCACCCAAGGACAACCTGGGATAGATGAACCCTTGTTTCAAAACAAAAACAAACAAAAATACAAAACAACCACTTAGAGGTAATCTTTCTCAACTGTCACTGTATTTTAAAAACACCTAAGGAATTGTTTGATCAATTAAGTCAGAATCTCTAAGCACATAAGACTTAAGCGCTGATGTGCACTGTAGTGGTTAGAGTGAAAATGGCCCCCACAGACTATTAGAAGATGTGGCCTTGTTGGAGGAAGTGGTCACCGGGGGCAGGCAATGAGAACTCAGATGTTCAAGCCACATCCAGTGTGGCAACCACTTCCTGTTGCCTGCAGTTCAAGATGTAGAACTCTCAGCTCCTTCTCCAGCACCATGTCTGCCTGCTTCCCACTGTGATAATGGACCTCTGAACTGTAATCTAGCACCAATGAGATGTGTTCCCTTGTAAGAGTCGCCATGGTTATGGTATTTCTTCACAGCAATAGAGACCCTAACTAAGACGTGCATTTTCCAAATTCCCTAGTGGTTTAGTTCATGGCCGGGCATAGTAATCTCTGTTCCTGAATGGCTGACCTCAAATTTTAGTGTGTGCAAAAATCACACCCGAGTGTGACTTGAGCGGAGGATCCTGGGCACAAGAGTGCGAACTCAGTAGAGATCTTAATTCATCTGTGTGTACACCCTATAGTGCGTGTGTGTGGTCAGAGGACAACCCGTGGACTTGGTTCTCCCCTTCCACTACATGGGTCCTGGTTTCAGGTCATGAGGCTTGGTAGCAAGTACCTATTCCTGCTTTACCTCTAACCCCTGCTTTTAAATTTATTTTTATTTATTTATTTTTGAGTAGTCAGGGCTTCTGTATCCTTGGTTGGCCTGGAACTATGTAGCCCAGGTAGGCTTTGACTTGAAGCAATCCCTTTGTCTCTGCCTTATTGAGTGCTGGGTCTAAAGGCATGAATCATGCTAGGCTCTGAAGTTTGTTTGCTCTTTGTGACAGAGAGTCTCTATAGGAAGCTTTGCTGGTTGTCCTGGAATTCACTATGTAGACTAGGCTGGCCTCAAGCTCACAAAGATTCACTCTCCACTCCCTCTCAATGCCAGGACTCAAGGCCACCATGCCCAGCTTAAAAATTTTTTTTTGTTAAAGGGAGAAAGTCATTATGTTCTGTGGGCTGGCCTAGTCTAACTTATAGGCTCAAATGATCCTCTTGTCTCAGTCCCCCAAGAAGCTGGGACCCCAGGTGTGTATCATCGTACTTAGATCTATATTTTTAAAACCACATTCCTAGATGCTCTAGAAATAGCTGATGCCCCAGATAACAACCTGAAAAACTCTGCCCCAGAAGCTGACTTTGGAAATGAACAAGCCCTGATCTCAGGCTCAAACTGTCAGAGAGAGCTCACAGTGCTACAGATGTGAAGCCAACAATGGTACACTCATCCTCAGAGACAAGAGACTCCCTGGGGTTGAAGGCAACCTTTTGTGTCTACAAAGGCATCACCTGAGAAGCCAAAGACACTCTGCTCAGCCTCACCTGGATACATTTCACGGCTGTATAAAAATAACTCAAAGCTGGGAGTACAGGCACACATCCATAGTCCAGGAGCATCACTGAGCCCAGATATTTGAGACCAGCCTGGGTAACACTGTGAAACACTATCTAAAAGGATAATTTTTAAAAATGCTATGGACAACAGCAACCCGACCACAGCCAGTCAATGGAGTTCAGGTTCTGGGAAGCAGAATTTCATGATGGAAACACAGCCCACAGATGAAAACCTCAGGGCTGTAGTCATTTCCAGCCATGGAATTTTACAGACCTCCCTTAACCTCTCTGAGACATGGCTTCTTGGTTAACAGTTTAGGGACAGTAATTCCTATTACTCAGTTACTGTGAGAACTAAAACACAAATGAACTAAGTGCCCAGACACTGCCAGGAAGAAGAGAAGCTCCACTACTACTCAGTCCTTTATACCCTGGCATCACCAAGAGAGCAAGCACTCTCCAAAACACGCTAGTACCATAGAGGATGCTCCTAGAGGGGCACAGCTTGTCTCTCAAATGCAAGGTGGTTCTCAGGGCTCATTCAAGAGCATCCACTTTCCTGAGTGTGTGAGCCTCTTCTTGTGCTGTCTCTACCTGCAGTACCCACATCCACGTCGCCCTTATTTCAAGCACATCCTGCTCAGCATGTTATAGGATCCACATATTGGAGTTCCAATCTGTGCAGCCCTGTGAGAGGATATTCACCACCACAGAGAAAGCCCTTCAGAAGAGCATTTCTACCAACTGAACCATCTGCCTATAGCTGCCATCTGCTTGGCTTAATCCTCTTTAGAGTCACAGAAAACACATGGTGACACACCAGAGCTTTACAGCCTGTCTCCATTTCTCCCAAATTGTTCCTAACTCCCTGTCACTGTACTACATGTGTGTAGCTGCTGCTGTGAGTCTTCTCACAGGCACACTTATCATGGAGACCCTCCCTCGTTCCATAAAGATGCTGGGGGAGGAGGGGAACCTGAATTCAAAGGTGAAGGGGACATAAGCATATCAAGGTAGGCAGAGCAGAGACACCCTATGCTTAACACCCTGGACTGCTACCCCTGACGCCTGAAATTGGAATGGCATGTTTAGACTAAGCAGGCTTTGAACATCTTTAAACATAATCATCTGCAGGCCCTCAACCCTGGGCTCTGCATACTGCAGTGAACCACTCTTCTAGGTCTGTGCATGCCAGAACAGGTCCCTGCCCTCTGATGGAAGTCACACAAGCACACTGGCCTTTCTGATCATTACTCCATATACAACCTCTCTCCTCTCTCTTGGGCAGATAGAGTCAAGTCTCTTCTAGCTGCAGGAGAGGTTCACCCCTGGACTACTTCCCTGAGAAGAGCTTAGTAATTACAGTAGCAGATACACAACCAGGAAACTGGCTACAAGCCCAGCTGTTCTCATGACAATATCAGCATCCAGGATACCTCCTCAGGTCACATAGCTCCTAGCTAAGGAAGCTACCCCAGGATGCAACTTCCCTGTCCAATCCATCACATCCATTTCCTGCCATCCCTGAGGCTGGGAGACATCCTGCATCAGAAATGTCTTGAGCTAGGTATACAGTACAGTGAAAATAAACATGGTCTACAACCCTCTTCCTTCCCTGGGTTGACTAAGGTTATGCTCCTCCAGTCTGTTCCAGAGCTCCAGCATGAGGAGGGCTAATCACCAGAGGGAGCTTGTGGGTTGTGGCAAGTCAGCGGCACCTTTTTTTAGGCCTTTACAGCTCTGCTGTAAAGGCTAAGTAATAGCTTGAGCTTCAAGTACCCACAGGCACCCAGTGCTCAGCTCCAAATGGAGAGGCTACTGGTAGGCCTCAAAGCCCCATGACTCCATGTAGAACTTACTCGCTCATCAACAAAAGCAAAGGGCCCCACCATGTCAGCTGTGGCTGAACACACATACCAGCCAACTCCCTATGAACCAAACACACCCCTACCAGCAGCAGAGGCCCTGGCAAAGCCACCGGCTATTTCCCAGGAACTTCTGCCTCTAACCAAGGGAAGGAACAGATCAAAATCATGACCCTCACATTCTCTAGGCCAGAGATCTCATAACAGGGCTCACCAGCAACTCCACAAGAGTCAGATAATAAACAATGACTTTTTCCCGATTCAGACAAGAGTTTCCAGTTAGGGTCTGGAACTCAAGTGTTGGGTTCCAGTAAGTAATGCTTGCAGAAAGATGAATGTCCATAGTAGGTGGAATTCTGATGCCACTCACCTTTAAAGACTTATTACCTTTATTTAGGAGTAGTGTGCATGCCTGTGTGAACTTATGTGCCTCACGTGGATTGGAGTACCTGTGGAAGCCTAAGGGAATCGAATGCTCTAGAATGGATTAATATTGAACTACCTGAGGTGGGTGCTGGGTACCTGGGTCTTCTGCAAAAGCAGCAAGTACTCCTGACCCTTAAGCAATCTTCCAGCCCTACCACCCACCTTGAGATCCAGGTACTCCAGGTCCTTCTTCAGTTGGAGGTAGGTGTCATCAGCCTTCCAAGGAAGCAGAGAGGAAAAAACAAAACAGTTACAAACGCCAAGGTTTAAATAACCTGGGTCTTCGAAGGCAGATCATTCACATTACACTGGAGACACAGGACCACAGCAGATCAACACACCAGGCCACAGAGGAAGCACAGATGTCTTGTTGCAACTCAGAGCCCTCTTTCAGCAGGGCAGAATTTGTGGGTCACAGTGGGGAAATCTGGCTTATCCTACACCCACTGCAGTTTGATGGGGAGGACCCAACACGTGGGCTAGGGCAGAAGAGCAGATGAGGCAGAGGCCGGGTTCCTGAGGCAGAACCAGGAGAGCTGCCTGGAATAGCACTCGCCATGCCCAAAGCTAGGATCCCATTGACACAGCTGTTCCAATTCTTGGCATCAAACCTTTGGCCTGGGTTGTCACATGCATGAAGTAACAAGACCCCAAGTAATGTGGATGGATGACTGGAAAAGGCAGAGAGAGGAGGGCCTGGTATGACTTTAGACTCCAGAGGGAAAAATAGCAGCTGCTGGAAATTTTCCTGGAAATTTTGCTCTTTTTGCTCAGCAAGAAGTCAGAGCAGCCACATTAGGGGCCTGAGTGAAACTTGCTTGTGGTGTCTTCATTGGTCTATCAAGCACTTGAGTGCAATTATTCAGAAAAGGGCTTCCCACAAGTCATGTTCCTGGTTCAGCAGATCACAGAAGCTAATTGAGGCAGAGGAGTTGCCAGAGATGAAGAATGGTCCAGATACCATGTTCTTAGTGAACTGAGGCCTCCAGCTAAACAAGCCAAGGATGGGGAAGGTGCACAGCTCTGGTGAAAGCCAGTCACCGCCACACAGGAGAAGTTCATATGCTGCTTAGGCATGGAAGCCCTGTCTTTGAGGGATGCTGTAGCTTGCATAGGCTTATTTCTTTCCCTGGACTGCCTCCTTCCTCATTTCACTTCCCCAAGTCACTGTCCCTGCACACGTTGAACAGGAGAAGAAAAGACAGCTAGAGAATGCTAAAGTCAAATTCAGGACTTACGACATTTTTCTTTTCCTTTTTGCCGTGTGTCTCTGTATGTGGTACACATGTAAATATGCATATTTTGTGTGGGGCACACATGTGTAAGCCCTCCATTGCTCTTCAACCTTATTTATAAGGTAGGGTCTCTCCATCACCCAGGGCTCACAGATAGATACACTTGACTAGTCGTACTAGGTAGCTTGCTCTAGAGTTGGAATCACAGGAGGATGGCCACACCCACTCGGCATTTACAGGGTTACACTTGCATGGCTCTTTAGACACTGAGTCTACTTAGTCTCACGACTTACTTTGTTTGTTTGTTTGCTTGTTTTTAATATATCTTCTCTTACATTCATCTTTCTAACTATATTTCCTGAGTTCTTCAGGTCTTGCTAAAAGGGGCCAGGGAAGGAAAGTGACAATCCCAGCACCCTCCTCCCCCCAAGTGTCCCCTGCCTGGCTTTGTACTGCATGGAGGGATCAGGCTTATCTGGCTGAACCACTGCTGCCCAAGGACAACTTTTCAGGCAAGAGTCCACTTCCTTTAGCTGCTCCAGGAGCCCAAGAGAGCAACTCCCTGGGCAATCTTAAGAAGCTTGGATACCAAGCCCAAGGCCCTGATGCTGTTTAAAACTAACCCCAGTAGGACTGAGATTCTGGCTCCAGCCTGCAAGCTCTTGGTGAGACATGGTGAGTTACTGCCCCTTCAGGATCCTCTTGACCCATGATACTTCCATCCCATCCTTATGCAGGTTCCCACAAAGCTAGATAGGACAAGAGATGAGGACTGTTCTGCAAGCGGAGGTGCCCTACATTTCCCTCCAGGCTGACCCACATGTGTCTTCAATGAGCAATAATGCTGGTGGGGCACAGCTCTTAGACAAGACGACCACGCAGCAGCCTGCCACTCTCCACAGCCCGAGAAGCACGATTCAGGTCTGTTCCACCCCATGCAGCCTCTCCCCTGTACCAGAGAGGAGGCACTCCACTAGCAGTCACTAGCTGTAGCACCCAGAAGCAGACAGGCAAGGGAAGAGGCAGGTAGCCAGCCAGCAGGACAGACTAGAGCACGTCACAAGGAAACATGGGAGACAGGCCATCCCTGCTTGGGCTCAGGAGGGCCCACCGGCGCTGACCTGGCAGGCAGGAAAGGTCAAGTAGTGGTGTAGTAACTGGCCCACGGCGAAATTTCGCACGCTGGCCAACTTGGACTGGTGCCGCTGCAACCGGGTGAGCAGCAACGAGAGCTCTTCCAGCTGTGGGCACGTAGACACATTGGGAGGGTGTTAGCCACTGTGAGGCACACCACTGCAATTATACTCTTCACCCCGTGCCAGGACAACACTGACGTGACACCGCCAGGCAATGATCACACTGACCCCATCATTAGGGCAAATAAAGGCACCGCCAGCGTAGGGTACTGGAAGCCACCAGCTCAGCTTCACCCAGAAGGATGGGTGCTTTGAAGGGAGAGTTAATCGAGTGAAAGCCAGGGAAGAAAGGAGAGGTGTTGAAGGAGAAAGCAGGTAGCTGGAATATACTTCTGACAAAATCCAAAGAGAGGACCAGCCCAACATAACCCTCCACTTTCCTCAGTCTTTGGAGGGCCTGTTCCTGAGTGCTCACTGGGGCTGTCTCCTTATTATCAAGAAGGGGTTGAAAGCTGCCCTGTGGGCTGCAACAGCTTGGCTCTGAGGGAGAGAATACTATGGGGTAGGATCTTGTATTCTACACCATGTCAGTCACCCGGAGAGGGAAGTGAGGGCCAGCTTACCGATTTTCCATGTAAGCTGGGAGCGCTCACTGTGTGCGTCATGTAGCCCATGGAGGGCATGGAATGCCGGTCCACGTGAGAGGAGTTCTGTAACAGGAGAGGAGAAGCCACACTGAGGCTAGGCAAGGAGACCTCAGCTACTCACTGCCAGGACTGCCCACCATGCATCTTTCCATCTCCCTGAGCCCTAGGTGCCTGGTCTCCGAAATGGACACCTTCCTTACTGGGCACAGCAAACTGAAAGGCCCTGAGAGTTCAACCTCAGCTGGGTTGTTATAGATAAGAGGACTGACTGAATGCCAACACTGTTTCCTGACCTGTGGGCCGCCAGGCAGCCACTAAATCACTCTGTCTTTCAATACAAGACTCCAGTCACCTGGCAGAAGTTCCCAGGCCTCACCTTGACCTCATGACCCCGTGCCTTCCTGGGAGAACCCCCCAGAGAGATGTCCACACTCCTCCTCTGGTCGAGTGGCTTCACTGTGACCCTTTCTGCTGGTGTATGTGGCCGCCGGGGTGGAAAGGGCCTTGGAGGCCCCGGAGGAGGGATGTCAGAAGGAGATGGAGGCACAGAGATGGAGCGGGGCACCTCTAGCAGGCTCCGGCTGCGGCCCTGCTCGGTGAACTCTGGGGAGCCAGCTCCTATGGGTGCAGTGGGGCTGCCATGACGGAATTGCTGCCTCTGCTGCCACTCATACAGCTGCCACACAGTGCCGTCTCTGTGTGCCCGGCGCTCCTCACTGGACATCTTCAGGTGGCTGGCTCGGTCCTGTGCATACTTGTAGTCGCTGGGCAGGTTCCGGGGAGGGGGTGAAGAGCTCCCAGAAGGATGTCTAGCACTCTTGGGAAGAGTCTGGTAGTTTTCTGGGAAGGACAGGGGCTGGCTGGGTCCCTGGCGAGGAAGTGTGTGGTCTAAGGGCAAGCTGAGAAGGACAAAGAACATGTCAGGCCATCACACAAGGCAATGCAGCTAAGGAAATCAACAAAATCATCTTGTGGGAAAGACTGTGAGGACCCCAAACAGTGACTGATGCAGACACCCGGGGCTTCTGACTGCAGAAGAACCCAGAACCAGTTTTCTCCAAGAGCCAGGACTACCACAGGGTTCCCGTGCTCATCACTCCTGGTGCAGTGATTAAACTGCCTCTCTTCTCTTACCAGCTCAGTGACAAGCAATGTGTGTTGGTCTGGGAAGGCCTCACAGTTTCTGGGGGAGAGAAGCTTTCCTTCTGTCTGGGAACCCAGCACCAGCCCTCAGAACTCACAAAGAAAATGGCTGGAGGTGGGTGGGGTGGGGTGTCTTCTGTTTGCTACCCTTTGAACCCAGACACTGGTTCCTTCCCTCCTGCAGAGAACTCTGAGAGCCTCCTAATAATGTGTTTCTTGTACAAGGTCACCTTATCTCATCACTCAAACCTCAGCTCCCTTGAAATCCTTGCCTGGTACTCAGGGCTCTCTTGACAGACTACAACCCACCCTGAGGCCTCACTGTTTTCTCACTGCTCCCTCCAGGGCTGAGACCAGCGGCTGGCCAGCAGCCTAGACTGCCAGGGATAGAGGAACACCCTCACCCCCACACATACTATGAGCATCCCACACGGTCGTCCACCACAGAGCTCCCTACCTCAGTAACTTCTCACTGAGCAAAAAGCAAAAGTAGGTTTTCAATCTGGATTCTACATATACTGGCTATGTGATCTCAGGAGACTTACTGACTGCTAGGAGCCTCAGTTTCCCTACCTGCATGTGAGGTAGTATTACTGCCTCATCTAGGGGCTCTGAGAACTAATGAGGTCAGGAAGGGAAAATGCATCCCATGAATCAAAAGTTCCTTAGCAGAATCTGTACCTTTCTGACAACACTTCCCTTCCACCCATGGCCAGGTGTGGTGGCATATACCACCTATAATAGCAACAGGGAGGTAGAGGTTGGAGGACAAAGAGTTCAGGGCCACCCTCAGCCACACAGTAAGTTCTAGGCTATCCTAAGATACAGGAAATAACATCTAAAAACAAAAAAGACTAGGGATTGAAGACATGGCTTGACAATGACAGTATTGGCTGCTTTGCGGAGGGCCCGGGTTCAATTCCTAGCAGCCACAAAAGGCTCATAACTATCTGTAACTCCAGTTCCAAGAGCTCTAACTCCACCTTCTGAATTTCATAGGCAACAGACATGCACAGCAATGCACAGGCATACACGCAGGCCAAACATTCAGAACATAAAGTAAAACAAATTTTTTTACAGTTTATGGCCATTGAGATGGTTTAGTACATAAGAGTGTTTGCCAAGCAGGCCTGATAATCTGAACTAAATCCCCAGAACCAATGGCGGCAGGAGAGAACTGACTCCCAAAAGTTGTCTTCTGACTGCTGTGTGTGCAATGCAGCATCCATGTGCCTGCTCAAGCACGTGCGTTTTCTCTCTCTCTCTCTCTCTCTCTCTCTCTCTCTCTCTCTCTCTCTCACACACACACACACACGCACACAATTTTTTTGGTTACCCTTTGCTTTTTTTAGTCTAATCTGCAAGTCAGTATGGCCTTGTAAAGAGAATAGGCTCTGGTGTTACAGAAGCCCGAGTTCAAATCCTAATTCTGTCTCATCAACTTCACATAGCAAATTTATTACAAAAACATCACTGTGTGTCAATCTTTGTTCTGGGCCGAGGCTAACTCCAAGTATATGGTCAGTGGAGGTGGCAGCAGCAGCAGCAACAACACCGGAGGCATTATTCAAAATGCAGGCTCCTGAATTAAGCCAGACAACTGCCTGATCTCACTTGTATGTGAGATGCAGAGAAGCAAAGAGTAAAGCTGGGGATGGCAAGAATGAAGAGGCAGGAGACGTTGGTGAGCTGTGCAACTTTCAAGTGAGCATGTATCAGAGCCCCCATTGTACACAACATGGTGACCACAGTTAATAATAATATACATCAAAAGAATAGACTGCTCAAAGAATAGACTGATTGTCGTTACCACATGTACATAAAGGATAGGTGGGTGAGGCGATAGATATTAACTTGTTTCAACAACTTCACAATGTATGCATATACCAAAATGTCCCATCTACCCCATCAGTATATAACTATTACCTTTTCAGATGTATGATTATGTGTATGTGTGCGTATGCACATGTGTTGGAGTGTGCATGCCCATATATGTTTGTGTCTGTAGGCCAGAAGAGGATATCAAGTATCCTGCTCTAACACTCTCTGCCCATTCCCTTGAGACAGTGTCTCTCACTGACCTAGAACTTCTTGTTCTAACTAAGTTAGCTAGGCAATGAGCTTCCAGATCCGTCTGTCTGCCCCCTAACACTGGGATGCCTGGCATGGGTGGAACTGCACAAGAAACACTCATGCCAAGTGCCATCTCTCTAGTCCCATAATTATTACGTTTGGTTAAAAGTAAAAGCTGGAGAGATGCCTTAGCACTGGCTGCTCTTGCAAAGGACCTGGGTTCAATTCTCAGCACCAACAATGGTGGCTCACAACCATCTGTAACTCCAGTTCCAGGGGCTCTGACTCTTTTCTGACCTCTGCAGATAACAGGAACACATACAAAATAAAATAAATCTTTTAGGCCGGGCGGTGGTGGTGCACACCTTTAATCCCAGCACTTGGGAGGCAGAGGCAGGTGGATTTCTGAGTTCGAGGCCAGCCTGGTCTACAGAGTGAGTTCCAGGACAGCCAGGGCTACACAGAGAAACCCTGTCTCGAAAAAAACAAAACAAAACAACAACAACAAAAAACCCAAAACCAAAAACTTTTAAATACATGTTAGAGATATAGCTCAGTTTTAAGAGTCTGTCTAGTATCCATAAAGCCCTGGGTTCAACTCCCAGCATGGCATTAACAGACCAGAAGCCAGTCTGGGATCAAAACTCTATATAAAATATAGTTTGAAAATGTAGGTTTTCAGCCCAGTAGACCTGTGAATCATAACCCCTGGGTAGAGTGTGTTCCCCTGTTAAACAGCCCCCAGAGGTTGACGAGTACTGTTCTGATCCTATTACATCACTTGAACCTGTCTGACCTCAGGCCTGTCTCTTCTGCTCTACTCTCACTTGCCTCTCTGTAAAAATGTGGAAGATAAGCACCCCTGAATAACCATTTTGAGAAATAGAAATAGGTGTCATCAAATATGGCAGCTTCTCTGTCACAGTTTCTTTTCATTCAGCTGAGGTAATTTTAAGATCTCTTCAACCCAAACCTGTCCAGCATGCAAGTGTGTCTGCTTGCCACTAGATGGCAGAGATTTTTCATTCATTTTTCCAAAGCCTCTGATGTGGCAGCGCCCAAATATTCAGAGGTGGTAGCCAGAGCAGACAGCAGGTGTGGGGCTGCTCCTTCTGTCTCTCTACACCCTATGCAGAGTACCTGCCTACCATGTTTAGATGGTCACAGCCTCCCACTCTTCACTATTAGGCAGTGCCCCAAATCTTCAGGCTATCCTCAGTCCCTGCTTTCCACCTATGCATTGTCCGTCTTTTAGGGAGACCTCAGACAATAGTATGATGGTGGCCACTGGCTCCTGCAGCCAAACTATAATAATAAACTGGCTGGTGGAGGGAGGGACAGCTCTATCCTGACAACAGACATATGTCCAACCTGGCCTTACATAGTCTGGTATCAAGAACTCCTGTTCTTCTACCTGCTCTGTGGTTCCAAAACCAGAAAAGTTAAACAGGATATCCTGAGAAAGTGGCTGCAGAGAGTCACGTCAAACATAAGGTGGACCTTTGTGACCACCCTTGATTGCACGTTCATCATGCAGGCCTTTCATTTCCTATTGTGTTCCTTCTGGTCTGCTTTTAGTCCCTGGCCTCCCCCACCCTTTTCTTTCATGAGTACACTTTAAACACTGGGTGTGGGTGGAGATGGAAGACTAGGACTAGAAGGGTGAGCCTCTTGCTAACTTCATTCCAGCAGAGTTAAAGGACAGGAGATGCAATATAGATATATCTCAAAATATGGGGATAAGTGAGAAATAGTTCCCCATGTGGACTTCCGTCCAATGCCTCTGTGCTCTGTCCAGTAACAATGAGGTCAGCACAGTCTTACACTACACATATGAGAGATAGCTGGCTTCTTTCTGTTTTCAAATGGAAAATGGAGGAAAATAGAGTTAGTTCCTTCACTAAGGGGCCAGATCCATTGGTTACTTACCATAGGAAATTATCATATACCTGTGTGTGTGTGTGTGTGTGTGTGTGTGTGTGTGTGTGTGTGTGTGTGTAGGACAGGGGCCAATGTGCATCTTTTCGACACTCTGCTTTCCATAAGCCCTCAGTATCACTGCCTCTCATCCCCATGCTGGCCACCCCCACTTCAGCTCCCTGACATACATGCTATCTCTGTGTCTCCCACAGGGCAGACCATTGTGTGTAGTGGAATAAGGAAGGTCTGTGGGCAGAGAAAACCTTCTGCAGACACATTTCATCAACAAAAAGTTAGAATCTCAGTGGTCTGATTTTTTTGCAAGGACTTTCTCCAAAGAAAGGTTCTTGAGGGCCAGGCCTTCTGGTGGCTCCGTCATTTCTATAGTCTACTGCCTGCAGATTTAAGATCTGAAACTAGCTCTGGGTAGGTGTGGTGTACACATCTTTCATCATGGTACTTGGGAGGTGGAGGCAGGTGGAGCTCTATGAGTTCAAGGCCAGCCTGGTCTACGTAGTGAGTTCCAGGCCAACAAGGCTACATAGTGAGACCCTATCTACAAAAAAGAGAAAAAAGAAAGGGTCTAGAGAGATGGCTTGGCTGTTAAGAGCACTTGCTATTCCTTCAGAGGCTTCAGGCTTAGTTCCCAGCATCCATCCTCATGGTACTGATTCTAACTCCAGTTCTAGGGGAATCAATGCCCTCTTTTGGTCTCTGTGGGCACCAGCTACATATCTGGCACTTGGACATATATGCAGGCAAAATACCGATACACATAAATTAATTTTCTTCAAATGAGCCTATACCCAGTGACGGGATGAGTGTTTACAGTGTCTGGGTTCCTCTCCAGACTCCTCCCTGGCTCCTCCAAGCATTTGGGAGGTGACTCCTGGGTCTCAGTGCTCTCAAGAGTCCATAGAGACTTCTTGGAAGCAGAGGGACAGCGGTGTAAAGTCGATCGGCTATCGACACTGCTGTCCATCCCTGTGTCTTCTTGGCGGGCAGAGGTCCATAGACCACACTTTATTCTCCAGCCTTGCCACTAATCTGTATGTCCTAGGCATTTTTCTGGTCTGTAAATTAGAGCTATCATCTTTCCTGAGAGGGCCGTTAAGGTTATTCACATAGAGGTAGAGTGGTTAATTAGCTGAGCAGGTACTGGAGAAATGACAGCTCTCCACCCATCCCACCCTCATTATCACTTTCAACCCCAGACTAACCTCCTGCCATCTGCCTTCTGAGCCTTTGCCCAGTGCTCTGCCTGGGCCAGGCTGGTCTTCCTCTGGCTGAGTTTCTCTGGGTTGGCCCTGGGAGGAGCAGTCCGCTGGTACCCACTGGTCCCATTCTGTTCTCCTGGGCCATAAGGTGGCACCCCGTTCTTCTCAGCTCGCTGTGGCTGTGCTTGCTGGCCTCGGGGCCCACCAGGTAGATCCACAAACAAGGCATCCTCTTCAGCTTGCAAGTATGGGGACCTGGCCTTGCTCCTGTCCCTCCTGCCCTCCAGTGGGTCCCTTTGAGAACGAAAGCGTTCCTCCTCCTGCTCCCTCCTGTCGAAGCCAAAGGAGTCTTCATAGCCTCGATGAGGACAATCTCTTGAGTGTCCAGGTCCCATGTGGCCACATTCTGGACAGGTGTCAGTGTGGTTGGCCTGTGGCATGGCCTGCCGCTCCACCTTGTCCCTGTCCCTGTAATGGCAGCAGCACATTCAGTCCACAGAATAGCCGAGACTTCCTGGAGACATTATCCACTTATTTCTGGAAGACCCTCCAACCCCCAACGCATGCCCAGTCCTTTCTGCTGTTGTGGGAAGCTGGCTGAAATACTTCTTCTTCCAGAAAGCCGCTCCTGACACACTCCTCAGTGTAAACTAGGACTGCACCCTGACACCATCACTACACTGAAACTGCTGCTCCAGAGCTACACACTTTAGCTTCTGCCACCTACTGTCTTTCTGCTCATGGCCCTCACCCCCACCCACAAGCCTGGCCACTTAGAGAACAGGTACTGGTTACAAGTAAAGTGGTGAGCTGAAGACAGAAGAGGGGCTCTGTGACGTTGGACAGGGTTCTTCTGTCAAGGCCTGCCACACTGAAAGCCTCCTAGGGACAGGTCCTAATCTAGTTCCGTATGCAGTGGCTCACTGGAGTCAGAAGAAGGCACTCCAACACAGATGGGAAAATGAGCAGGAATTCAGATGGGGCATTAGTCTAGCTGTGCTCAAAGGTGAAAGAAAAGGTCCTTCCCTTCTGATACATGGCTTCTGTGATGGTTTAGCCTGGACTGTTTGCACTTTGATCTGGGAGCATAGAGCAGAACACTTCTGTATTTATACCATGATGACCAGAGCCCCAGGACCACCCAGAACCTCAGCTCTCTGGGGTGAGTGCAGATTCAAGCTAGTCTAGGGAACAAGAAAAAGAATTTCCCACACAGTGACTGACTGCTCCTTGTGTGCGGGTTTAACCGTGGGCATGCAGTCACAAGCAAGGCAGTCACACTCACCACTGTGAACGTTCAAATGGCTTCTCCACAGAAACCCCAAGTTAGACAGAAATAAAGTTTCTTTTACTTATCTACCCACCTACCTACCTACTTATCTACCTACCTACCTATTTATTTATTTTCTCTGTGTATCCCTGGCTGTCCTGGAACTTGCTCTGTAGATCAGACTGACCTCAAACTCAGAGATCCACTTGTCTCTGCCTCCCAAGTGCTGGGATTAAAGGTGTGTACCACCAACTTCTCTCTGTATTTTTAAACTTATTTTGTGTGTGTTTGAGTGTTCGAAGGTATCATGGCACATGTGTGGAGCTGAGCACACAACTTCAATAAGAAACGAGAGCCTTTCACCACATTCTCCTGGGGATAGGATTCAGGTTGTCAGCCTTGGTGTCCAGGCTGGCCTTGAACTTGATATGTTACTGAGGATTGGGTTGAACTCTTGATCCTGCCTTTACAGGATTACACCACCACACCTGGTTTGTATCTCATTTTATTCATATCTGAGAGACATCTCACCTCCCAAACCTATACTTCTGTCCACTGCATGTCTGATTAACATTTCTGCCTTCATATGGGCTCACCCTTCCCCACTTGGGGTCTACCTGGTTTGGGTGCTGCTGACTTTACTATTTCTTGTTCTGCTATGGCTCCGAAGTCTCAGTGACTGGTTCAGAGGGAGACAAAGGGCTGGCTAGTCGGTCCATCGTCGGACTCTGGCTTGGGCTCATGCTGCCCTGTATGAGGGGTTGTTTGAAAAGGAAGCCAAGAGCAAGAAATGGATGGAAAGAAGATGGAGAGAGACAGAGTCCTGAGGACTCAGCCTAAGCTCTCATGTACCCACACCCAGACCAGATGCATCACTGGTCCTCCTGGTGGTGGATCAATAAACTTCCTTTCCCATGTGCACAGATGTTGGTGTATGCTATTCACACTGCAGAGGTTGTTACATCTCAATAGAATGAAGGACTAAGATAGTGACCTGAGGGGCCTTCCACTCCAGCCTAGTGGGTCTATAAATCCTGAAGACAGGAAAATACTCAGGAACTTATACTTTTGAAAAACAATTCTTGGGCTGGTAAGAGGGCTGTGCAGGTACATATTGCCACAACCAGAATTCCATCCCCAGAACTCACATGGTGGAGGGAAAGAATTAACTCCAAGAAGTTGTCTTATGGCTACCACATGTACACCGCACACACATACACAGAAACACACACAAAATAAATATTACAGTCTTACTGTAAGCTCAAAGATGAGAAATTCTGCTCTGAAGGACATTTGAGCAGTTTGACCCCACTTCTCTTCCTCTCCTCTTTGTCAACAGACAGCATCAGCAGCCTTTGAGCTGCCTTCCTTACCCTTCATCCTCATCTTGGTCTCTCATCCTTGCAGGCTGTGCTCCACAGCTGCCTCTGAGCTGGGTCACTCCTGGTAGGGTGACAGTTGTTCTGAGCTTTCATTAGCTCCCACACCACCAAGTATCACTCCAGCTTGGAAACCCAAAGAGCTGTAGCCTTCCTTCCTTCCTTCTTTTCTTTCCTTTTCCTTTTCTTTTCCATTCTTTTCAAGTGGTAGGGACAGGGGTCTCATGAAACCCAGGCTATCCTCAAACTTTTATGTTCCTGAGGAAGGCCTGCCTCTATCTCCCAGGTTCTGGAAGAGAGATCTGGTTTATGCTATGGTAGTGCTTGAACCTATGGTTTATGCCTACCAGACAAGCAAGCATTCTACAACCTGGGCTTTATCTCCAGTCTCTAAATGGATATATCTTCTTATTGTGCACACTATAAAGATAAGCAGTCAGACACACATGCCACTATCATGTATGCATTAGAACTAAAGGAAAGGCTGTTAACCCTAAAATCATGGAGTTTGCTGGTCTCTTCTCATTTTAGAGCTAGTTTTATAATAGTAAATTTATTGTGTGTGTTCAGTGAAAGATGTGCAAATACTTCCTGGGGATGAATTTGATGGGAGATGATTACTTCTTCAATTTGGATTAATACCAGAAGATCCTGCAGAGGAAACCTCTAGGGAAGGGCTGACAGAGCGGTGTCTGCTCACTACCGGACACTCTTCTTACCCCTAAGACTGTGGGGTTATGAAGCTCCTTATCCCTGTGGCTTCCAAGACTTAAAGGGACACTTTTATGCCCAAAATGTTCAGTCTGTGGTTGTAGGTAGGAAAGCAGTGTTTCCATAGCCCATAGCCTTACCTGAGTTCAACATTTAACAATTAGGGGCCTTAAAACAAAACAAACAAACAAGCAGAACCATTTTCTCCTGTCTCCCTATATTCCTAGCAATTTACCATATGACTTTTCTAATCAGAAGACCTGTCACAAAGAAATCTTCACGGATCAATTTAATACAATGGGTAAAGTATGCCTTCACGGTGGATGACTGTCATGCAGAGGGCTGGACACGGAGCACAGGTCTCTAGAGCTAAGATGGCGCAAACCCTTCCCAGACAGGCTGGTGGTGGAGTACTGAGCACTGATCCCCAGTCTCAGAAGCAGGTAAGCTCATAGAGAGGACCCACCCTGGGCACCATCTGTAACTCCGTATGAAAGTCTGAAGAGCTGAGGCCTCACAGAACATAGAAGGCAGGCAGGCAGGCAGGCAGTTTCCTTTGCTCTGGTTAGTGCTCAGCACTGAGGAAGGAGCCGCTGAGAGCGGTGGAGATGGTAGTCACTTCCTTCCTTCCAGAGTTGAGTTAAAGAGAGCAGGCCCACCCCTTGTCCCAGGGAAGATCTCTCACCCCACAGCCCTTCAACTGGCTCTGCTTTACCAGAATTAGCAACAGAGGTCCTGCCTGTGTTAAGGACATTCTGCCTTTGCTCTCCCCAGTGAGTCATAAAATACACCCAACAAAGCAGCTGCCTCTTGCATAGGAGTGGCAAATGACAAACTCCCCTGTGAAGTTATATGGATCGGAAACTCCATAGGGTCTCAGCCAGGGTCATATATGTTTTAAGGCTGATGCTACCATTGCCAAATACATGCAAGGTCCCACTGTGTGCCAGGAACTTGACGAGGGCCATCTCTCATCCCTATGACAATACTGCCAGGTCAGGTCTGCCATGCCTACAGAGGTTGAGGACACTCACATATGGGGTTACTTATAACACAGTGTCTAATGGAAGGAAGGGACAGTGACAACTGGGGTGCTGACTGTATGCTCTAAGCCAAGCACAATATTGCCTCTTCTGTTAACCACACAAGCCCACAGGCTGGAGCCAGTGTCGCCTTCATTACAGGTAATGCAGGTGAAGTTCAGTGAGGTGAATCACTGCCTTAGGTCCTACCCAGTGACACACACAGGACTCTAACCCCATCAGCTCCAACTCTAAAAACTCCAGACGAACGGCTGAAAATGTTTATCAAGGACTTCTGCTGAGGCTTGTCCAGCCGTACATCACCCGGCAGAACAATCCAAAGGCCAAAAAGAAGTGCAGGGGGCTTGACTGTGGGGCTGTTTCTGAGAGGGCTGGAGAAGGCTGGCTCCTTACACACACACACCCAGAGCAGAGTTCACTTTGTTCTGTGTCATTACAACTTTTATTTTTTTTACTCTTTTTTGGGAGGGGGGAGTGTATTGAGGAAGCAATGCACCACTGTGCAAGTGTGGAGGACACAGGACACCTTGTTGGGGTCAGTTTTCTCCTTCAACCATGGGGGTTCTAGGGACTTGAACTCAGACCGTTAGGCTTGGAGGTAGGTACCTCAGCCCACTGGACCATCTTGGCAGCCCCATGCCAATTTACAGCTGCTCTGTTCAGCAAGTCACCTACTTGCCCACACAACCAGATAAACAGCCACACATTTAAGTGAGCACTTACTCTGTGCCAGGCACTAAATGGGTTATTTTCAAAGAGGTGATGGTAATTGCGGATGCATGCCACAGCATCTAGATGCCCCAACCCCCACTAATGTAGGTTTTGGGGGTCAAACTCAGGTGAGGTTTCCTCAGCAAGCTCTTTTTTCACCAAGTCATCCATTAGCCCCATATATACCCCTCCCCTCCCCCGTGTGTGTGCATCTGACTTCCATGTACTAATGCGTCCTCACCTCCATAGCCAATCAGGTAATAGGGGCCTTTCCTGATCACTCAAACTTCCCACTCACTGCTCCGCCCCCTTTCCAACACCCCATCTTGCAGTCTTCATACTTAGATCATGGTAAATGTCTTCTTACTGACTTATGTGCCCCCCCCTCCACAAATGTACACTGGATCACACACTACCTGCTACGATCTCAGGATCATCAACTGTGTTTCGTCTATAATATGCCCACCATGAATATTTGCAGATAAAAGATAAATGGATGAACAGATGTACAGGCTCAAGTACAGGGAGGTCCAGGCTGGGGCACAGCTAATAGGGAAGGCAAGCGTTAGTCTGTAGATACTAGACATACATGCCAGCTTCAAAAGCCCTGTGGAGGAAACTGGATTTTACTCCTTAAGTGACTAGGATGTAAGTTTCTTCAGCCCCAAGACAGACTGGAAGCAAGAACTAGAAGCAGGGTTGGAGACCGGGAAGACTTGAGGTATCTCCTGGCAAGCCCTCACCTGTCAGTTTTGTGAGCTACAAATGCAAATGGGCCTTCTTGCTTGGGGTTATGGCTTTCTTGGAAAAATAAAGCATCCTTAGACAAGCTGGGAAGATGGGTGTCATGAAGACCCCAGGGAATCAAACATAGTCCAGACGTGATAGGGATGGAGAAAGACTGGACAGGACACTCATCCCCCTTCCATCCCATGACCTTGTGCAGGAAACAAGATGGTGAAAATCAGAGGTTCAGAAAGAAATTCCCTGGGAGGGGGCTAGAGGAAGAGGGGGGCTTCGGAGAGCTGGGCCTGAGCTACGCACACTGCTAGGAGATACACTAGAAACAGAGAGTGTGAAGTTTGCTCAAAGACTCACAGTTGAAACAAGAAGGGTGCACAGGGGTGGAGTAGGGTGGGGTGTGGCAATGATGTCACCAGGCCAAGGGCTATAGAAGCCAACACATCTGACAGGGAGAGGGACCTGCGTCTCAGCTCCTCACTAAGTAACCACAGTTACTCACTGGAAGGGTCTTATGAACTGTGAGAAACTGACTGTGAAAAGTCTAAGTCCTTCTCACACAGTGGCAGCAGGGAGCTGGAATCCAAGCCTGAAAGACTTCAGAGACCAAGCTCCCGGAGGGAGGAGGTGTTCAAGACAACAGGGATGGGGTGGGAGTAGGTACAGTGGTCTGGAGCGATGGCTCAGAGGTTAAGGGCACTGGCTGCTCTTGCAGAAGACCTGGGTTCAATGCACCCACATGGCAGCTCACAACTATCTGAAATTCCAGTTCCAGTGAATCTTTTCTGACCTCCAGGGGGCACCAGGCACACACAGACATACATATAGGCAAAACTTCATACACACAAAATAAAAGTAAAAGAGATAATGCTGCAGGAGAAGGTGAGGTAATCAGCCAGCCTGGGTGATGGCCACCGGTGTTCGGTCACTCACCCCAAGAAGCCATTCCAAGGTCCTCAGCCTGAAGCCCTCACCCTTCCCATGGAAACAACCCTTTACTTCTGCTTCCGGTCCCTATGGCCCAGTGGCATCAACAAGAGCCTTCCCTGGCCACGGTGGATGGCTGAGAGCCTCAGAGTAGTTGAGGTCAGCCAGTCTAATCACAATGTATCTCAATGTTTCTTGGGCAACACACCTCCTGGCTCTGTTGCTGGGCTTGATGGCCAAATTGCTACAGGCCCCTCAACCTCAGATCCAGATGTTCCTGGGACCTCCCCAGAGTCTAAGACTGAATCTAGCCCAGAGTCTGAGAGGATGGCAGTGTCTGAGCCCCAAACCAGCTATTCTAGAGCCAGGTATATCTTGAAATCTTCAGGGACATGAACAATAAATCCTCATCCCCTCAGTCACCCGTAGTCAGCAGTACTGATAGATGCCACCATTCCTAAAGGAAGTATGTGACAGAGCTGGGTGAGATCTACAAGACAGGAGACTGCTGCGGGGGGTGGAGGTGGGGTGATGGCTGCAGGAGATGGCTGGTGGAGGGGGCAGGAGATGGCTGCAGAGGCAGGGGATAGGGGAGTGGGGGGTAGGGTGAGGGGTTGGGACCACTAACAAGGAAAGAAGGTGCCAGTGGAATACCACACTGGAGGAGAGGCAAGATTCTTTCCTGCCAGGTCAAAGCAATTAGGTCATTGCAGATGCTGCACCAAAAATAACTGATACTGGTCTCCCTCTTGTAGGAGCTCCCATCATGTCACTGGCCTTTGATACAGTCCAATTGGTGTGTGCGTGTGCGTGTGTGTGTATCCATGGCACATTTCAAACCATGTTATTTAGACTTCTGCCTCCCAAAATGAGGTGAGTAAACCTTTTTTCTTTATATATTACCCACACTTTGGGATTTTGTTATAGCAGAAGAATACAGACTGAATAGTGATACATGTCTACTGGTATTAAATAATGTAGAACTTCTTGTTTATGTTTTAAAATGGCAGAAAGGCCAGTGAGATGGTCCAGCTTGCTACCAGTCTAGACAACCTGAGTTCGATTCCTGGGACCTACTTCACGCAAGGAGAGTGCAACTTCTAAAAGTTGTCCTGTGATCTCCACAGTGGTGCCATGGCATAAGTACACACACAGACACACACACACACACACACAAGAATAAGTAAAATATAATAAAAATTTAAAGGTACGAAAGAAACCAATATATACCTATATACATCTATTCCATAAATAGAAAGTTATTTTAAAGGATATCAATTTACCTAGCAGAGGTTAACCTGGAAATGTGATTTGGACTACTTCTGTCCCTTCTACCACGAATAAGAAATTTGAGAACATGTGTGTGTGTGTGTGTGTGTGTGTGTGTGTGTGTGTCAGGTTCCATGGCAGCTGTGGCCATTAGATGCTGTCTAGAAGAGCTTGCAGCCTGGTGAGTGACATGTGCTAGCATTTGCACATTCTCCACCTACAGCACTTGTTCCAGATGGACTTGAGAGAGCTGGCCATCCTGAACACAGCATGAACAGTGGAACTGCAGCCCTAGGGGTCTCCTCTGGCTCCCACCCTGGAGGTCCCCCACCAGGACTGACCTCTTCAGTGATGATCGAGACAGCACCTGTGCAGCCTGGTTCATGGCCCTGACCCAGGCGTTCATGTCCTCCAGCGTGTCGGCACTGAAGTAGTAGGTCCTCATGCCCGAGTGCTCCGCCTGAGAGCCCGCTGTGGTGGTGCTGTAGATTAGCGCCCGCATGCCCGTGTGCACGGCCTGTGAGCATGAGGACAGACAGGTTAGCACACATTCTCTATGGGAACAAGAACAAGGGACACTCTGGCTGTCTTCCCACTTGCAGATGAAGCCCCAGCACTGGACAGTTTGTCTCCACATCTGAAAAATGTAACAACCTAGATGCTAATTTCTATTGCCAGACCCAGAGACTGATATGGCTCAGTTTGCTGTGCTTCAGCTGGCATGAAACATGAGTTGTGCCTAAAGAAGCAGCTCTTGTCTTTTCAGAAAACACTGTGGAACTGTGCAGAACTGATCAACATCTGACTGGGAATTCTGGGAATCCTAGGAAAAGGCACAGGGGATGACTCCTGATTAGCACGTTGCATGATCCCCATCAGAATCACTGCAAGGGTCTGCCTCTTAACCTTGCAGTGAAAACCTCACCCAATCTGCACAGGAAGATGGTGTAGAAAAGGAAAGACTGTCAAAGTTCCCGCTCTGTGGTCTGTGGCCAAAATTTTAGTCTCTTTGTAATCCCAGCAGCCTGAAGGGATAGGCACAGACCTGTTTTGGAGATGAAGAAATGGATCTGAGAGGTTTGGTAACTCGCCCACACACTGCATCTGGGAACAGGTTCTGAGGGTGATTGCCATCCCTGGACACTGCTCATTTTACTAACTTCATGAGAAAGGAGCCTTTCTGACTTTGTTCCTCACATACGCAGAAAGAGCAGGCACAGTGCCCGGCACAGACATGTGCTCACTATTTGTTAAATAAAAGAATGTGAGTGAAGAGTTGGAACACACTGGTCTGACTCCCAGCCCAAGGTTCTCTGTGGTAAGCTCACAGTCCCAGGAAAAACTGAGATTTAATTCCATAACTTGGACCCACAATGAAAGGCAGGCCACACCAATGACCAGCCAAAGAAAACAGTTATAAACTGTGGAGTGGCATGCTTTCAGTACGGATGACCAAAACCTCTCAGACGAGCCTGCGGCATTTACTCCTCCCCACACTGGACATCCAAGCCCACAATGCATACTAACTATGGGTCTATTTCTCCCATCAATACGTCTGAGTCTACCCAGTTCAGTGCTCAGAGACACTATGCAAACCTAGCCTGCAGTCAAGATCCCCACAGTGGCAGCGAAACCTTCTATCCCCACTTTGAATGTCTTAGGTGTCCTTTCGGTCCCCTCTGCTTCAGCAAGCAGGAGCTATGGCAGTAAAAACAAGGAGACTCATGCAGACTTCACCACACACCAGTAGAAATCCTTAGACAGCTTCCCCTGGACCATGAGGCCCAAGATCTCTGCATTTCTTCCCTTCCTTCTCTGCCCACCAATCACAAATGCAGGGGGAGCGGGGTCCTCCAGTGCAGTCTTTTGAAACAACAAGTTGCTGAGCTAGAAGCATCCTCGAAGGCAGCTTTGTCCAGCAATCAGCCTAGGGCATACTTCCAGCATGCAAGTACAGTTCTGCGGTCTGTCTGCCAATGGGCCATGGCAAGTGTAGCCACCACAGGGGAGTCATGCACGAGCACACAGAACCTTGTTCACCAGTCACGTGACCAGCAGGCTTGTGCCCAGCTGCTCACCTGAGGACCAGGTTTCCAGCTTCACTCTGCCTGTGCTGAGGCACTCAGGTGCTCTGACTGTAAAGGTAAGAAAGACACAAGTTCCTCTGTCACCTGGCCCAGTGACCTAAACCCAAAGTGCTTTGTACCCGAGGAAGTATCTCCATGGCCAGTGAGAAGTCTGGGAGCTGGTCCCTTCCTCTCTGCTCTGTGCTCCTCAGCTAGCACAACCCTACTTTACATGACTGCACCCAAAGGAAACTGGGATGAGAGTAAAGGCATCAACCTCCAAATCACTCTGCCCTAGAAGGTGGGTGTGCTAATAGGACACTAAGGAGGGAGCCCAGCTCCCCCCCTCAAACCCCAAGATCAAATTTCAGGACAGCAAGAACCTACGTAGGTAACGAAGGAGCATCCCAAGGCCACCAACTGACTGACACATTCTCTAATGTACTCCCTGCACAGTAATTCACCATCTCTCAACAGGAATTCACCATCTACCAAGTGCTTCCATGTGGGAAGAAGCACTGCACGGAAGGCGGAAGGCGGAAGGCCTGTTACAAGGCTGCGACCACTCACAACCACTTCTAAGAAAATACCTGTGGATGGACACCGTGATGTAACAATTGCTGCCAAGAGGTTAGTGGCTGCAGCTCAGTGGGTAATAACACTTGTTCTGTGGGCGTGGGGACCTGAGTTTGACCCTCCAGAACCTAAAGAAATCCAGGCGTGCCTGTGTGCATCTATAACCCCAGGTGTGCCTGTGTGCATCTATAACCCCAGGTGTGCCTGTGTGTATCTATAACCCCAGGTGTGCCTGTGTGCATCTATAACCCCAGGTGTGCCTGTGTGCATCTATAACCCCAGGTGTGCCTGTGTGCATCTATAACCCCAGGTGTGCCTGTGTGTATCTATAACCCCAGGTGTGCCTGTGTGCATCTATAACCCCAGGTGTG
>NW_021604749.1:2487582-2489306 GCF_004785775.1 Grammomys surdaster | reverse complement strand
GTGCATCTATAACCCCAGGCGTGCCTGTGTGCATCTATAACCCCAGGTGTGCCTGTGTGTATCTATAACCCCAGATGTGCCTGTGTGTATCTATAACCCCAGATGTGCCTGTGTGTATCTATAACCCCAGGTGTGCCTGTGTGTATCTATAGCATTGGGACGGAGAGACAGGTAGATCCCCACTCAAAGCTTGCTAAACAGTACCCTAACCAAAATGGTGAGCTTCTGGTTCAGTGAGAGACCCTATGTCGAGGCAATAATGAACACATTGAGAAAGAAGACACCTATGATTCTGAATTGTACATACATACTTATTGCAGCCACTACACACACACACAAACACACACACATCATACCATACTACACACACACACAACACAAACATACATTATACTACACACACAAATCATACCACACTATGTACACACAAAACACTACACTACACACACACACGCTACACATTACACTACATACACACACGCCATACCACATTACACACAAAAAAAAACACTACACTATACTACACACACACTATACATTGCACAATACACACACACACACTTTTATACAGTCTGGGAAATTGTAAAAGAGTTTGACCCAGACTCATCTGAGATGGACATTCAAGTTGCCTTCCTCCTGACAGACAACTCCTGGATAGGAGGAAAAAACGCGAAGCCCCCCCCACCCCCCGAGAAGCACAAGAACTTGGTGTGCATGCTTATAGATGAGGCCAGCATGGCTGGCACGAGAGAGCAGAGGGGAAGGTGGCACATGGTGAGGCTATGATGTTGCCAGGCCTGGGTCCTCAGGGCCTTGCAGGACACATTAGGGGTTTGTGTTCCATTAAAGAGGGAGCCAAACTGGGCCAAGCAAGATCAGATCTTGGAAAGACCACTGGGTGAATTACAGAAAGGAGAAGAGAGACCACAAAAAGATGCTTTCTTAGCATCTCTCTCACACCCCACAATGAAGTGTGAAGATAAACTACACCCAGTCATGACAAACTCCCACGATGCTACCCAAAAGGCCATCTCTCCTGGTCCCCAGTCATTTTTCCCCAATGATACTTAACCCCAGTGTGACAATTTGAATGAAAAACATCCCCCATAGAACACTTAGCTCCAAAGCTGTCCTGTCCAATGAGGCTCAAGATGGTGCACCCTTGCTGAAGGGTATGCTACTGAGGGTAACTCTGAGACTAAAAGCTCAAGCTACTTCCAGTTCCCACTCTGGTTTGTGCTTATATTTTAAAATGTGAACTCTCAGCTTCCTGCTCCTGCTGCCCTGCCTGTCGCATCTCCCTGCCATGATGAATTCATCCCTCTGGAACATAACCCAAAATAATCCCTTTATTCCATACATTGTTTTTGGTCATGGTGTTTACAACAGCAACAGAAAAATTACTATACCCACAAAGGGGAGACTTTCTAAAGAAGACTCAGCCACTAAAGATAATTCGAGAAGCCACTGAACATAATTATTTCAGAGCATAATTATTCCTGAGCTACAGAAGAGTGGCTGGGGCAATGAGCTTGTTATTTGTTTATGCATGTATGTGTGAATGTATGTGTGAATGTATGTATGTATGTATGTATGTATGTATGCATGCATGTATGTGTGAATGTATGTATGCATGTACGTGTGAATGTATGTATGCATGTATGTGTGAATGTATGCATGCATGCATGTATGTGTGAATGTATATATGTATGCATGCATGTATG